>NC_024795.2:14349413-14642514 GCF_000309985.2 Brassica rapa | reverse complement strand
AGTATACACATCCTCACATCATCAAGAAGAAGCCGATGCGGATGATGCTCCTTCTTTCTCATTTGACTATTGTTTTCAGGCTGAGGTCACTGCTTCGAATCTAAAAGAAGACAAACTTGTGAGTCGATTTTCAGTTATAGACCATATTTAGTTAGTTATTAACATATGGTTTGATCTGTTCAGTGTCTTTACGTTCTGTGTTTGCAGTATTTAGTTAGTTATAACATATGGTTTGATCTGTTCTGTGTCTTTACGTTCTGTGTTTGCAGTATCTTCCTGAGGGAGCTACGACTTGTACTGCTTTGAACAAACAATGCCAAGAGATAATACTTGTCAACAAAGAGGGAAATTCATGGACTGTGAGTTTGCGATTTAGCGAAGCAGACGGCATGTTAATCATCAGAAGAGGCTGGAGAAAGTTCTGTCGTGCTAACAGATGCGCCATAGGAGACTTATTTGTGTTCAATGTGGTTGGAGATGGGAAAACTACTCCACTAATGTGTGTATGTCCGGAAAGGGAAGAGTGATTTTGAACCTAAACTTATGTATGTCGAACCAGAAATTTATGTATGTCTCTTTTTATGGCTGACTATATCATATTAGTTGATTTTGGTTGAGTTATTGTTATGTATTGTTTGATTATGACTGACTTCCACTGAACGTTATAGCTGAGTTACTATCTTATTATGACTGACGAATACTCATATAATGGCTGGGTTATTGTTTGATTATGACTTAATTAACGTAACGGCTGAGTTGCAGTGAACGTTATAACTGAGTTATTAAAACATTATGACTGACGAATACTCATATTATGGCTGGGTTATTGTTTGATAGTGACTTAATTAACGTAACGGCTGAATTGCAGTGAACGTTATAACTGAGTTATTAAAACGTTATGACTGACGAATACTCGTATTATGGCTGGGTTATTGTTTGATTATGAATTAATTAACGTACTGGCTGAGTTGCATTGAACGTAATAGCTGAGTTACTAAAAACATTGCGTCTAAATTATGATTACAACACATGACTACGCAAAGAAATAGTGCCAAAATATGGCCATACCAAACCCACAAACCACCACTGGAAACATCAAACACTTCATCTTTTCCGCTTTACCGAGTTCTTTCTCCAACCGACCAACGTCTACTCTCAGATCTGATATGCCTTTGGTCATGTCACTCATCACCGATTTCATATCTTCTACCTCTTCTACCAAGCACTCGTCCGCCCATTTGAATAAATGTCTCTGATTTCACCAACATGCCCAGCTCTTAGTATCACATTGACAGTATAATGAATAAAATTAAAAATCAAACCTTAATATATCCTTTGCGACGGCAATAGTACAGTCTTCCTGGATTAGCCCGTGATACAGATGTACATAATTCAGCGGGTTCACCACACCAACACTGTTTCGGCGTTCCTCTTTCCACATGCCGGCGGTGAAAGTAAGTGCTACCAGACACAGATGATGAAGAAGACATTTTCTTTGAATGAAAGAGAAATTGGTGTGAAAGACAAAGTTAAAACAATAGTGGTAGTAATATAAAATCATTTTTTTTAAAAAAATTCAAATAAAGAGGAATAATTTAAATTAATAAACTATTAAATGCCTCGATATTAGGTTTGAGCCGTATTTTTCCACACATTTGATGCACTTTAATTATTACATAACTCAATCAAATCAAGAAATACAAAAGGTTCTTTATTATTTTATCAAACACTTAAGTTGAATTCGTATTACGGCTGTGTTAGCGTCTATATTTTGGCTGAGTTAACGTAGACGTATTGACTGAGTTACATTAAAAATAACAATACCTCGATTATGTAAATAATCCGATACATGCGTGCCAGCCGTATAATAATGAGTCTCGATATTCTTAATGCAAACGAAATTTCTCATGCACATAATAATGAGTCTCGATATTCTCAATGACGATGGAATTTCTCGCACGTATAATAATAAGAGAATAAAGGACTCTAATAATGGTCTCGATTATGTAATGGCGGCCATAATAATACATTGAAAATAGCGTTAACTATGGCTTTGTATTTTTACAATATAAGGCTGAGTTATTAGTATCTTAATTCGTATTACGGCTGAGTTACTTAACTGAAACACTGACGTTTGACGCAAACAATTCCGGCTGAGTTAAACAACTTTATAAAACCTTAACGGCTGAGTTAAACAACTTTATAGAAACTAAACGGCTGAGTTAAACAACTTAATAGAAACTTAATGGCTGAGTTAAACAACTTTATAGAAACTTAACGGCTGAGTTAAACAACTTTACAAAACTTGACGGCTGAATACAAACAAAAACAACAAATCAATTTCTAAAACCAAAATTATCAGGACCAAATTCTTCAAACATGTGGACAAGATCACGCCAAACTCTAGTTAGCATCCACGCAGGCTTCTCACCCCCATGTGCCCACCTCCTCTTCAAGAGGCGCATCTGACAACGAAACACCGTTCTGGCCACCAGATTAAAATTTGTCCAAACTTGAAAATTATATCTTCGTGCCCACGTGCGTTTGCGCTACAACAAAAAACCAATTTCCAAATGTAAGTGCTGTTATTATGTCTAATATCAAAAACAATTCAAAGATGTTGTCCTTACAGCGAGTTGAAGAAACCAGCGTTCCTTAAAATGATCGGGAATGGCGCGCCATGTCGGCCAATCATGAACCCATCCTTCTGCTAAAATCGACGGGATGGCCAGGGAGAGATCGCTTAGAAATTTAAACCAGATTACGCTGTCAAGCAAGACACCCGGGCCAGGGTATAGAACGGGAAGGTTTTCACGATTTTCAGAGTTTAGTATCTCATTGACTCTGTTCTCTAACCTTTCTGAATAACCAGGAACAATCATAACTTTGTAAGGCGATATAGAGATATTGTTTAGGTTTTCTAGTGAGATAAGGCGAGAAGGTGCAAGAGAAGGGGGCTATATATAGGGGAAGTATAGAACATTAAAGGTCGCGAGATAAAATATCTAAAATTTTCGCGCCATATGTAAATATTAACTTACACTAACAGGCTGAGTTATTAAGACCTTTACGGCTGATTTGTTGTTTGCCGTTTAGGGTATAGGGTTTAGTTATTTAGGGTTTGGGTTCCGAATAAGATTGTTTAGGGTTATGATTTATGATGTACGAACCACAAGATATGATAAATATCACAAATTCATAATAAATAACACAATAACAGTTTACGTGTTTTGAATCATGCTCACACCTCATATCACTGCCTAGAGTTTTAGGTACTCGTAAGAGACAACATATACCTCAAGATTATAATCGATTCCAAACTCGTATAGTCAACAAAGATCATGCTCACACATTGAGTTATTATTAATTATTTTGATAATTGGACTTTATATATAACATTCGAATGAAAAATTATTAATTATTTTGATTCTAGGGTATGTTTGAGGTATGACTGAGTTATCAATGAGTACTGGCTGAGTATTACTAATCGATACGACTGAGTTATTACAGCAGTTATCCAAAGTCAAATAGTTAACATAACAACAAACACAGGTTCACAAACAAACACAGTTTCATTTGACAACAAATTGTTCATTCCAACATTTCCTCCTTCCTCGAGGATATCTGCTGCCATCTTCACCCGTAACCCTTGAATATTACTATCGTTTATGCCATCAAAAGATACACCAAGCGCTAGACACTCCACAAACTTCAACGAATAAACCCCACAATCACCTGACATGTTGTTTTGTGGAATGTATCTTTTGCTCCTCCGTCTGAATGCGAACCTCTTCCTAGAATGCTTTCGGAGATCGGCAGGAATAAGCTCATTCAACATCCAGGGAAGCATCTCCAGTAGAGGTCTAAAAGCATTTAGCATTTTTTGCTCACTTTCGGGTGTTGACTCTCCATAGATTGGATCGTAGCAATCTATCTTCTCCTTGATCAGATCCACGTGAAACGCCACCCAGTGATTACCGCCGGTTTGAAGACATCCGTACACGTGATCCACATCTGCATACCACTTCAAGTTTGTTGTAAATTCTTCGGGGAATCTCCCGTTTACCAACGCTTCATAACCACAGTCTTTGAACTTGAACGAAGCAGGTTTCATCCTGAACTGCCTGTAATCGAGGGAAGCCCAAGAACTTAACAACCAAGGGTCTATGAAACCAATCCGCTTGGACCAGAATGGAGTGGGATCTCGCATGGACCTTTGTATGAGGACGTTCATATACGCAGCGATATGCTAGACAAAGAAAAATAATAAGTCAGCCGTAATATAATGAATTAAATATATAAGTCAGCCTTTATAGAATATATAAGTCAGCCTTAATAAAGACTTACATTATCAAACACCCATCCATATTCTTTGTCAGGCCACGGTCTTTCATGCATGAGTATGCTGTAGAAGTCACTCTCATGATCAGCTGAGGGTTCTTCTGGTTTATCTTTAGGTGCTGGTGGTTTGGGTGGAATTGCCTTAATGTGTTGCTTCAGTTTTTCCAGTCGCGCCGGATCAACAGGTGCGCAAGGGTCGTATATTGCTGATGAAGGCGTAATGTTCTTCCTCATGCAAGTCGTCTGTCCATTGTCTCCAATGTACGGAAAAACTGGTGCTGAATCAAGGTTCGTCAATGAAAACCCTTGTGGAGATAACTTAACTGATTTCTCCCAAAGTTCCTTTATAACGGAAGATCTAATCAATTCAGCTGGCTCGACATCAGACTCCGCCGCCAATGCGTTATCTTCCGCAAGAACTTCGTCGTTCGTCACAACACATTCCTCAGACCGCTGTAACTCAGCCTCTTCTTCTTTCTTCTTCTTCGGTAACTCAGCCTCTTTTTCCTTCTTTTTTTCGGTAACTCAGCCTCGTCTTCCTTCTTTTTCTTCTGTAACCCAGCCTCTTGTTTCTTTTGTAACTCAGCCGCTTTTCTCTTCTGTTTCTTCTCCTCGTTCTCTTTTTTCTTAGCCTCTTGCTTCTCCTTCCTCTTCAACGCAGCCTCTGCCCGCTGTGCTTTTTTCTTATCCTCGATAGCCTCATCCTTTACAGTAACAGTACGCTTGGCCTTGCCCCGTAAGCCGCGTCCATAGGCTGGAACGTTGGCATCCTTACCATCCTTAGCATCCTTAGTAATCTTTGCAGGAGAAACACTGATGAAATCAATTTCATTAAAATCATCACCCAAAATCCTTCTCACCACTGTATCCTTCTCAAGCTCCGAATTCTTCTTTGCAGGGGTCTCAGCTAACGCTGGACTTTTGACTGACTTCTGCTGTTTCTGCTGCGCCGGCACCGGACTTTTGACAGCCTTCTCCTTCCGCTGCGGCGGCACCGGACTTTTGACAGCCTTCTCTTTCTGCTGCGGCGGCTCTGGACTTTTGACAGGCTTTTTCTGCTGCCGCGGTTCTGTCACTGGAGTTTTTACAGACTTCTCCTCCTGGGCCTGCGGTTCTACCACTGGACTTTTGTCCGACTTTTCCGGTGGCGACCTCCTACGAGGTGATGATGTCACCGATAAAGATTTTTCTACGCCGGCGGAGGAGAGTTTAGCATCGTTGTCGGGAATTTTCCTTTCCCCCAAAACTTTCAGACTCTGCTGCACTACAGCTTTCACCACGTTATCTAGGGTCTTCTCGTCCATCACTGGCCGGTTCCGGTCAAAATCGTAAGCGTCAAATTTTGCTGAAATATTCTGCAGAGCACTCACAAGATTCGTCAGAGTCGCTTTGTCCAATACAGCTTCCTCCTCGCTAGAACCCTTTCTCGTTTCAGCAGCTTCTTTCTTCTGCTTCTTTGTTGATGGCTCAGCTTCTGATGAAACTCCCTTCGTTTTCTTCTTCTTCTTCTTCTCATTCCCCTTCCCCTGCTCATCCCTCTGTACTTCCCAGAAACCTTTCACGTATCTACCTGCGTGTATGTCTTCTACCAACCTAACGAGTTGTGGGTCGTCAGGTTCATCCGACCATACAGGAAACATCTCTTCAATTGACTCCTTCATAACCATTCTCCTCAAACGGACCTGCAACACCAGTTTATCATAAACTCAGCCATCAAATAACACAAAACCAAGCCATCAAATAAATTAATTCGGTCACAATATAAAATAAACTCAGCCATCAAATAACACAAAACCAAGCCATCAAATAAATTAATTCGGTCACAATATAAAATAAACTCAGCCATCAAATAGACTAATTCGGCAACAATATAAAATAAACTCAACCATTAAGTAGCTGTTAACTCAGTCGTATAAGTAGCAGTTAAACATTACCTCGCCATGATCTTTGATTTCGTCAGACAAGACAGTATCAAAACTTGAACGTGTACGCCTTCCACCCCATCGCAAAAGAGGAACGTCTTCATTGTTGACCACTCTCCCAAACTTCTCACCGAAACAGACGATGGACTCATACGCCCAAACCAATAAAACGTCCTTCATGCCGCTTACTGTGTATGACTTTCCATCTGGAGACAGTGTTTTCAGAGAGTCAACAAGAACTTCGTATGCAGTCCGACCCCATGGATACGACCTCATGGCTTCATCGTCGAATACCCTTATTGCACTTTGAAAGGGTATCCTTGAATTGTGATGCAAACAGTACAGTCCCATGGCTTGAAGAAATAACATCCCCAACCACTTACGCTTTTCAAAACTCCAACCAGGACAGAACTCTAATGCTGCCTTCAGCTCATCATACTTGGGTCCCATCCCAAGCGGCACCTTCAACTCCTCCCAAAACTCTTTGTATTGATCAGGTTCAAAACTTTCTGTTGGCAATGGACCTGTGTTTAACCCAGTGATCTCACCAAACTCGAGCAAGCTAAACCTGATAACATCATCAACCACAACAGACCATATCTCCTTTTTATGCACTCGCAGCTGTCTACATAGCAGATAGTGTACGGTCCTACCAGACCAAATGCTTTCGCGTGAAAGTAGCCTAGCAACTACTCCAATGGGAGAGTTCACCAGTTCTTCCCACACATCGAGTCCTATTGTTTCTTTAATGTGGGGGAAATGTCCTGCACGGAAATTATGATTGATATCTTTACCTTCTAGGTTAGAAGGGTAAAGTCTTGGAGGGTAATCACGTGGTTCGACTTGACTAACATCCATCTGATCATATAACACAACAATAAATCAGCCACAACATAAAAATAACACAGCCATATCATAATATTAAAATATATTAGGTCATATATATAACTCAGCCATAACATAATAATTACTCAGTTATAACATAACCATAACTCAGCCATAACATAATAATTACTCAGTTATAACATAACCATAACTCAGCCACAACAAAAAGCCCTAATTCAGACACAACAAAAGCCTAGACAATCACATATCTCAGCCGCAACATAACCCTAACTCAGACACAACAAAATCCTCGACAAACCCATAGCACAGTCAACATAACCCTAACTCAGTCGCAACAAAAACCCATATCACAGCCTCAACCAAAACACAAACAATCTCAGTCGCAATATATAACTGACCCACAAACTCAACCAAAATACAATATATAACGTCGCGACATCTTACCGGAAAAGATGAACTCGTTGATGAGAATGCGGTGAAGGCGATTTCGTACAGACGACGGTTTCTAAAAACTCCGACGAGACGAGACGAGAGTTATAGAGAGTTCAACGACAGAGAGTTAGAGAGAGTTCGAGGAAGTAAAGAACAATGTCGACGAGGGTTTCGAAGGGTGAGAGGATTTCGGTTTGCGGTTCCTTCTTCGACACAACACAGTTCTTCGTGTTCTTTTTTTTTTTTTTGACAAAACCGTATGTATGATAGTGATAGTGATAGAGACGGTTTGGTTTCAGAAAATAACAGATGTGATGTGGATTTTTAATAACTGATGTGGCTTTGATCTTTAAAATTAGTTTCAGAAAATAAAACATAACAAAAGCCCCTTATTGTAAATTACTAGGAAAGAGAAAACATTCTAGTAATAAAACAAAGATGTACAACATTCTAGTAATAAACCATAAAATGTGTAACATTCTAGTAATTTTTTCTTAAAAATTTGTTAGATTTTTTTTGCCATAATTTTAATTTTTAATTTTTTGTTTCTATACTTTTCCAATTGCACGATTTTACCTTACCTGCTTTTTTAGTTTTGGTTTTGTATTTGTTTTTCATTTATTTTAAACTATTTTTATTTTTTAATCTATGTGTCAAATTCTGATTCGTTAAGCGACTTGCTCTTTAGTATATAAGAGATAAGTTTTTTTATACCTTTTGCATTTATGTGTTTGGCTATAAAAGCCCTGTTTGTACCCAGATCTAAAACTAAGGAATTATGTTTCCTCTTTACTCTTTGTCTCTCCACACTCACGAATTCATCTCACTCTCTTCTCTCTCAAAATCACTCATTTAAACTTCCTTAATTCTCTTAAACTCTCACAAATTACTAATTATACTTCAACGGTGAAACACAAGACACAGCTAATGATCTTGAAAAGACAACAGTTATCAACAAGACACGTGCGTTAAGTTGTGTTCATGTTTAGAGTCGAAAAAGTAACGATCTTGAGAAGATTCCAATTTTGATCAGATCGAACAACCACATTACCAACAAACATAACACTCAGAAAAATCCTGCTTCAAAATTTGAAACCAATACTATAACATAAAACGAGAAAGATAAAGGGGAAGACTGACAGCTTCAGGCTCAAATTAAGAGACGATTTGAACTTTTTTTTTTTTTTTTTTTTTTTTTTTTTTGTAACTTAACGATTTGAACTTCATCCTTGTTAACTCGCAAATCTCCGTCCTTAAACGTTCTCTCTGCGTCCTACCAAAAGAACAAACCCCTGAAGTTCACTCCAAATCCACACACGAAGACTCGTACACATTTATGGATAGATCTGTTGAGAAAGAGAGGTAGATAGATACAAGAATTTGGTGATGAATTGCTCACCAGCAGGCGGATTGAGAGTTGAGATTTTTATTGAATTCATCCTTCTTCATCGTCTTCTTTTCTTCTCTTAATTTTCCCCTTTTTAACTTTCTCGAGACAAAGTCATCATATAAAGAGTAACGTGTTCTTCGTGAAAAATGGAAACAAGAATTTGATTGAGAGAGGAGACATAAATTGGTTTATTTTTCAAACTATTATATATTTGTTATGTTGTTTTTATCAAAACAATAAAAAATATGTAACAAGTAAGTGATCAATTGGTTAGAGGTTATCATAGTCAAATCACTTCTAAAAAGTGTCACAAATAGCAAGTGACTTGTATTGTATTTAGAAACTCAAAATGTGCTCTAAGATGTAATTTTTTCAAAAAATAAACAGTTTTTATTTATGTATCTTGTATAAATGATTCCACATCTTCGTACACGAAATGCTGGATTTGAACTGTTTCTTTTGGATAGTTTTCTATCCATATTTCGTAAGAGGTATTTGAACAGTATAAAGATAACGATGTGACAATACTCTACTCATGACTAATTTTTAAGTGTGAATTATGTAGATTCGTAATACTGCATTTGTAAAGTTTGAAGTTGTGTACATTTTTCATATATATATAGATATTTATATTTAGAAATTTTCTTATAAATTAAAAAAGAAATTCAAATATATCTTTAGATAATAATTCTTGTTTAGCTAAAGTTACGACTTTTTTCCAAGAGTAACAAATGAAAATATTATACATTCCATTTTTGTTTTTTTTGTGTGTAACATTTTGGTATTTATAACGATACAACGTTCATTGTGGAAGCCCACTTAGTCCAGTGGTTTGACTAATGGTTCATTAATGCTTTTACATTAGGAGGTCTGAAGTTCAAACCCCAAAAAAATGCAAATTATGTAGATCACGGAAAAAAATGGTTACAAGAAGTCTTCAGCATGTTGCAAGGGTGTATCATCGAACATGGATCTCATAAGGCAGCTCGGAGCGATGCAGTGCAGTCAGACGTGCATTCTCATATGATAGTAGAATCGTCCGCTCTATAATTGTCGGCTCTAGAATCGTCTATGTAATATTTCTCATCGTTGTAATAGCATAACTAGATGCTAATCCGCGCGTATGCGCGGGGTGAGTTCCTATAATAATGTTTTGTTTATGAAATGATTTTAACATTTTACAACACTACAATTTTTATCGATTATAAAATGATGAATACAAATGTTGGTCTCTTAAATATATCATCGTTGTTGAAGAGTTAATGTATTACATCTCATTTTATTATTTTTAAAACTTCATATGCACAAAAAGAAATTAAGTTTTGCGGCTGACACAAATAGGCAACATCGATTGTATAATGACGAAAGAGGATTAGGTTTTCTGCTCTCGATTTGTTTACTATTGACTCTCTATAAGTGATTTCATTTTGTACTTCTATAGAATTGTGCTTTCGTTCTCGTATTTGTTTCATTGATATGAGTTAAGTTTCCTCTTTTAAACTTCTTTTATGAATTCAATGAATTACATAAGTGTCAATTAAAAAATTGACATTTGTAAATATTAGTTTCACTCCATATACATATCTAAGAATTAAAATTTTGAAAAAAATCACCGACAAACTATATTAACAGGTTAGTGTTCAAATCTAATATATCAAGCTGTTATAGAATATAAGTACAGACTCGAAATATAATTTTTTGTCTAGTATATATTCACCAGCTCGGTCTAAGAATCATCTAATTAAAACAACAAAACAAATTACTTATTTCACCAGTTCAGGTAATATCTAAATCCGAACGGGTAATATCCGAACCCGAATGGATATCCGAAGATAACCAAACATAAGTACACTTAACTCGGATGACAAAAAAGTATACTTAACTCTATATTTCTAGTTTATTACTCTCATTTTTATATTAATGATTCTTATTGCTCAAAATTAGATAATATACATATAATTATGGACAAAATCATTTACTACTTACTTAAAATACATATCAAGTTGCAGAAGTTCCATCTAAAATTTCAAAATAACAACTAAAATAGTGTCTTTCTATTATTAAAATTTTATCTCCAAACCTATTAATAGTTTAATCTTTTATAAATTAAAAAAAACAGTTAAGTTAAAATATATTTTAAATACAAAAACTTAAACAATAAATAATTTATTTATTTTTTCTTCAAAATTTAATATCCTAACCCGACCCAAAATATCCAAACACAAACATAAAATACCCGAACCCGACTCGAAGTATAGACATACCCGAATGGGTTCTATATCTTTATACTGAAATATCCTATACAAACCCAAACGTGTATTCGAACACCCACCCCTATGATATATTTTCATTTGTAACTTGCTTGAACCAAAAAAAGTTAAACCATTGATCACAAATTTGTTAATGTGGGACTTTTACAATTTTTAGTAATTGATAGACGTTTTTTAAAATTTAAAATATAACATATAAGAAAAAATCTAGTTGTTTTTATTATATGCATAATGTGATTGTTTAATTTATTTAAATAGTGTAAAATTAAAAAAAAAAAGATTAGAATTTTTTTTTATCAAATATGTATTATTCATAATCATTAATTGTCATATATATGTTATCAATATTAGGTAATTCCGTAGTTTTTATTTAAAGAAAGAAAAAATATTCTTTTGTACACTATTAATTAATATGATAGTTAGTTTAATAAAAAGCATAGTATATGTTTATATGGACCAACTTATTTTTCTAACAATTCTAAGAATCATTCTCGTGATGACACGTAGCAACGAAAACATGTTGTAATGCTCTAAGATTAATATATAGGGGATTAATCAGACGTCAAAAAAAAAAAATACAACGTTCATTTTTACTCATTTTTTCTTGGAAAATTGCCACAAATACCACATTCATAGTACCACTTTTCATGTTTACACTAATCACTTTTATCCTCACTTTTAATGAAGGATAAAATACAATTATACCCTTAGGGTTAACTAATCTAGACTTAGGGTTTAGAGTTGAGGGATGGGGTAGGGTTATTGGAATGTAAAATTTATGGTTATAATAAATATATAAATAATTAAAAATATATATAAAAATAGTTTCAAACACAATTTTTCGTTTTTCAAAAAGAAATTTGAAAAAAAAAATTCAAATTTTTTTTTTATAAAAAAAGTTCGAATTTGAAAAAGTATAATTGGAAAATTTATGATTATTTTTTTTTTATTAAGTTTTTTTTAAATAATAATTTATTATATATATAAATAACAAAGGCATAAGAGTCTTTTGACACTTAATGAATAAGATATTTTTAAAAATGTCTCATTAGTGGTGGTAAAAATGAAAAGTGGTACCACAAAAGTGGTAAACATGTAATTTACCCATTTTTCTTCTACCATAAAGAAAAGAATATCAATCTTTGTGACGAAAGTGTATATGAATATATATCAAAAATAGTATTAAAAATATAGAAAGCACACAATACATCACCAGTTCACCACCGTAGGATTAGGTTTTGGCTCATTATGAATGGCTTACAAACATGTAAGAAAAACGTACAAAATAGATGATAACTAAGAACAAAACAAAAACAACTGATAAAAAAATTCAAAGGCAAAACGTCGCAATTACGCGGTCGCGAAGTAAACGACTCATTTGCTTTGCTCTAACTTGGCCTTCCTCTTCTCGTTGACGAAGAAGACGAGCAGAGCTAGGACGGAGAAGACGCTGAAGCAGACGGAGGCAATATCGAGGGACTTGTGGCGACCACTGATAGCCTGAACGCTGAACAGATTAGTTGTCTTGGCCTCGTTCGTGCTTTGTCCAAAGGCAACTTCATGGTCTTTGGCATCAACTGCGTAGGTACGAACGAAGTAGGTCCCGGTGGGGATGTCGCGGTCGAGGGTATATTTAAATGATTGAGATGATTTATTATAGGCCCTGGTGATGATCTTGTGTGGGCAGGTCTTGTCTTTGAAAAGTTCATTTTCGGTCTTGCGCCATGGTCTGTCAACTTGGCTGACCGGAGCGTAGCATAGCTTTACTTTGATGGTCGTAAAATTAGCCTGCTTTTTAGCTGTGGATCTTAGCTTCCATGTAATGCTCAACTTGTCAATTCCGGCATCCAAAACTAAAATACAATAATTTACATATTGACCAGCCTTGATGATGGTAATTACTCAATTCTTCTAATTGATATTTGATAAGAAACGTTGTATCTTTTATTTTTAAGTAGTTATTGGGATGGCCGAACCGGCGGCTGGTTCGAACCCTGATCGCCCGAAATTTTCAAAAACGTTGAAATGTAGAACTAGAATCATAAATTTGAACACCTAAATGAATGAAGAAATGAAGTAGCGAATGATGGATGTTCTTAAAGATATAATACATACCGCCTTGTCGGCTGGGTTTAGCGGTAACGTCAAGTGCATCTTTCTCCAGGTCAGAGAAGAGCCTTTCTTTGGTAGCACCATGACTAAACTGGATCATTAAGTAGACTATAAACGAAGCTAAGATGATCTTGTGGATAGCCATGGAGATCCTGGAATTTGAATATCTAAAATAAACCTGGAATTTTGCTGAGTTTTATGTTAGATAAGAAAGTTGAGGTGCACATTTTTGTCTATATATAGTAATTTATGGTAATCATTGGATCAAATATCTTGTGCCTAGCATAAAAAATTAATGACAAAGTCAACGGTTTGGTCTTAGATTACCGTTTGAAGACTTGGGAAGATTGTGTTCACTCTCCGGCATGAGAGTGTCTGTGTTGTCTCTGTCCACAACTGTAATGTGCCCATAAACATACCAATGATGAGATATAAGTTTCTATTCCACTATATATCATCTGAATAATTCAATTTTAGACTCCAAGCATTTTTATATTTAAGCGACCACATCATCTACCAAGATAGTATTTTTGTTTTTTTTTTTCTGTCATCAACATACACAGATTTATACTGACAAAAGACGATTGGTTCCTGAAACTACGTGCTAAACTATCCGCATTTTTATTACGCGTTCTTGTTACATGAATAATCTCTGAGTTGAGAAAAAGCTGGTATTCTTCTGGTTCTGAAACCATCTTTACCAATTGAAAACAATCAGTTACAAATGTGATATGATACTAAAGCAAATTCTTCATACATTGCATTGCCCATACTAGCGCTTCCACCTCCGAATGAAGAGGTGAGAGGCTAGTCTTGATATTTCTTGCCCCCATCAAACAGTCGAAACCTTCTAGTTTACTATACCAACCTAGTCTTGAAAAAGTCTCTTTATCTTTACAAGATCTCTTTAAAACACCATCCTCATGGGATTGATGGTAAGTTTGTACCCTCGACATGTTGGGCAGCTCTCTGTGTGTTTAAAACATGTGCCTCAGCCAAAAGTGTAGATTTTGTTTCCGCTAAAATTAGCGTTTTCCTAGGATCAATGTCTAAATTACTGAAAACTTTGTGGTTCTTTTCAAATGTACCAAAGTATCCATGTAAATTGATGATCATCCATTAGCGGAGGAGCACTCTCCAAAACTGATGATTCATATATTTGAAGAGAGAACTAGTAAGAAAACTATATGTATTTGATGGTATCTTTGATAACGCTGAAACCTCACGCGCTGGTGAACATTTAAAAACACATGGTTTATGATTCTTTCATAACTCCACATCTGGCACAACATAAAACCCCTTGTATCCCTCTCGCTTGCAAATTTTTCTTGACTGCTATACACCCTAACACCAATTGTCATAAAAAAATGTTTTATCTTTAGTAGACACCAAACATTCCAGCAGAAAGCCTTTAGTAGATCGACTGTGGGTCCAAACACTATTGGTGGTTTTTCCTTATCTGGATATATCCGTTCAACTTGGTATTATGATTTGAACGTGAATTTCTCATTATTTGTGAAATGACATTCATCCCTATCCTCCATCTGAGTCCTACTCATTGGTATGCTTTCTATAATTTTCGCATCTTGGGGATCCACCAAATATAATTTTGTTGTTGTTGAACAAAGATACTCTTTTAGTGTTTCAAAAAAAAAGAAGAAGAAGATACTCTTCAAATTCTAATATATATTTTCTATGAGTTTTATAGAAAATACGCTTTTGTTATACTATTTGATCTCTTGTGTTAACGTAACAAATTGCTCATAATGTATGATAGTTTTGTTTGATTTTTGAATCTCATGATTCAACGGTATGTAAAACTTTTTTATTACATACAAAACATATGTAGGAACCTATAGATAAAAACGATGTGCTCTCATGACACTTAGTTTTTGCCGGAAATTTTAGTCCGTGTTTAGATATATGATTAATGAGGAGGTAAGATGTTTATTTATATGTAAAGTATTGCTCAATCTGCAAGGATATGCATAAAAATTATATATATTCAGGAGAGTCATTCCCTTCAAAATTTTAAAACATGATCTTGTGTTAAATCTTTGGTAAATTGGTGTGCAAGGTTGTCAGTTAACATAATGTAATCCACCATAATGTAATCCATTCTAATCATTTTATGTCATCCTCTGATATGGAGAAACTTTATAATATAAAAATTGTTCAGTGCACAAGGTATAGATGATTAACAATCACATTGTATGCGTACTGGCAGGACTGATTTGTCCCAATTTGGAATATCTTCCGAGAAACTTCAAAGTCATTATGCTTCTTCTTCTGTTTTTATAAAAAAATTAAATTATATTTCATAGTTAATCAGCCAATAAATTGTTAGGAACTTTTTCAAGATATTACTGCACTTGTAAGAGAAGGCATATCCACTTTTTGTAGTGATTTGAGAATGATATCCAGTTTTCATCTTCGTTCCTTCCAATACTACATGTTCTTTACTGTAGTTTAACCACATAAGATTTTGATGTATCACAAATCATTTTATATCGAAGTTATAATTTTCTAGTGAGTAGGTCATGTACAATTTGTTAAGTATATCATATTTTCTATTACCCATGCATACTACACTTGTGGTACTGCTTCACCTACATATTTAGTCAAGTGATGGTGTATGTCTACATGAGTTCTTGCAGTTTTATTTAATTAGTTCATAAACAGTTAAAAAAAATGTCAGCTTAATTATTTTGAGACAAAATTATCCTGTCAATCCTTTGTGATATTAATTTCAAGGATAAAATCTGCTTGACCAATGTATTTCATGTGGATTGTACACCTGGTCTACAAGAAAACTAAAGGAAAGAGTAATTGAATACTTTGGCTACTATTTGAAATAATCTCTTATGGCTAATTGTATGATTTCAATTTCTTAATTTAAGGAATATTTTTACCGATTATTTTCCAAGTTGTTTCTCTTTTCATTTTAGTTGTAATCTGCTTTAAGATCACTAGAAGAACATATATGATGAATTTTATATAAAGTCTCACTGCAACATTGTATTATTTACTCTATAACAATAAACTAGCAACTTTTCTGGTTTCAAAAAGAAAAAAAATTATAAAGAAAAAATTATGACATGGCTTTGAAAAAATGTGACAGGGCAATAAGTAATTGTGACATGTACAGTTTTCTTTATAAACTTCTATATAGATTTGGTAAGTTTTTTAATATAATAATACCTATTAACTTCTATATCACCATTGAAGCTAATTTTTTATATATTTATTTTGGCAACAATATTAAAATATATTAAAATAATAACTCATGTATCATTATTAAATATATATATTACATTAACAAAAAATAAACTAAATGGTAAATATAGTTATAAATATGTTTTTTTAACACTAACTTATTTATCATATTTTGCATAAATATACAAATATCTCTTGACCTCATATGTGATACAGCAGGACACTACGCAAGAAAAAAAAAAAGAAGCAAGGAAAAAAACTGTAGTTGATTAATTAAATATACATCATTAGTAGTCCTACAATTTTTAACAATTGTTTTTTGTTCACTTTGTCCATGTGTGATATTGTAAAGGCTAAGAACACCAAATGCCTTAAACCTTCACTGCGTCTATCAACAGAAAATCTCGATCTTTACATGAGGTAGTTTTGAATTCATTTCAGACGTTTATCGAGTTCTTACAAAGTGTTGTCCATTGAGTTAATAAGATTTATGTTATCTTTTTACTTTGGCTAGATACTTGGTGAGGAAAGGATTTTCATCGCGTATTAAATGTCAGATATTTGACAGTCATTTTAACACTAAGATCATTAAGACTTTTGAGCTCGAGGTGATCATTTTTCCTGATTATATCAAAACTGAATTTGTTACTCAATTTTTAGTTATATGTCAATTTGGTTATTATTTTCATTTTCATTTCCATTTTAAGAAGGATATAAATGAAAAGTTTATCAAGGTTAGGAGGTTGTGGAAGGAACTATTCAATTTTGTAAGTCGTGTCTTTTTATTCAAATATGTAAAGAGTAATTTTTTTTTTTTTGCTTACAATTTTCCCTTGTCTGTCTCAGCTCATTAATCTTTTGAATGTTTTCATTTTTCAGTGACCACTGGAGCTTAAAGTTGTGTGTATCCGAGATGAAGATTGTGAAGAGAGAGTGACTTTACTTCATCTGGATTCAGTTGAAAGAGAACATCCGAAAGAATCATTTGTTGACAATGTCAAGAGGTAGGACAACATGAGTTTAGCTTTTTACATAACTATTTGAAAATGCATACCATCTTCAGCGGATTTTATGTCAACTTATTGCAGGTTGTTAATAAAAGAATGAAATCACGAGAAGAAACAACACACTTCTTCTGTTGGGAATCTATTACTCTCAGAAATGATTAATGCTCCATATGTAAAGGTATATCTTTTACCCTCATAGTACCCTGATTCAATTTTAGGTTCTTTCAAACGGTTTCTTATGGATTTAAATAATTAAACGATAGAACCACATGAGAAGTCAAATTATCTTATGTGAATCTTTTTGTGCAACCTGTGTCCACAACAAAAAAAATACTGTCAACTGCGATTTGTTTGTTCTCTTATTCACTAAATTGTTCATGAAAAATGCACCTCCACGGATGAAAGAAAACGAGTATGAAAGGGTAAGCTTCTCAAACCCTCTTCTTAATAACAAATCACATATCATCTTACTCATTTATAAACTTTTATCCAGATAAAAACATGCGGGTTCAGGCAAAGAGCTTCTCTACTCTGAGAACCCAAATATGAAAACTTGCAGAAGATGAAGTTGATGGTGAAGAAGAGACACTCCCAAACATTGAATCGATTGTTGGTGATGAAGTTGAATAACAAAAAGTGTGATTTGTTGTTTTGATTTGGTGTTTGGTTTTTATTTAATTTTGGAATTGACAGCTTTGATTTGGTGTTTGGTTTTATTTAATTTTGGATTTAGAAAACTAAAGCCTTGGTTAGAAATTTATAAGTTATATAATTTTTTACATAAGCATTGTTTATACAAATTCATAAACAAAGAATCCCAAGAAAAAAAAGACTATGGCTGATTTGATGAAATGTATCGAAAGGACTGATGCTCCGCGCCAACAACCTAAGGTCCAAGCCAGTAAAAGAAAGAAATACAAGAGAAAAAGGTTGCTATCTAAATTTCTCTTGACTCCATATGTGATACAGCAAGACACAACGCAGGAAAAAGAGAAGCAAGAAAAAAAAGTGTAGTTGGTTAATTAAATATACATCATCAGTAGTGCTATAACTTTTAACAATAGTTTTTTGTTCACTTCGTTCAGGTGTGATATTGTAAATGCTAAGAACACTAAGTGCCTTAAACCTTCACTGTGTCTACCAACAGAACTTTTTGACCAAAAATGAGGTAGTTTTGAATTCATTTCATACAGTTACCGAGTTCTTACAAAGTGTTGTCCATTGAGTTAGTATGATTTATGTTATCTCTTTACTTTGGCTAGATACTTGGTAAGGAAAGGATTTTCATCGCGTATTAACTGTCAGATATTTGGCAGTCATTTTTACACTAAGGTCATTAAGACTTTTGAGCTCGAGGTGATCATTTTTCCTGATTATATCAAAAATGAATCAGTTACTGAATTCTCAGTTATATGTCAATTTGTTTATTATTTTCATTTCCATTTCCATTTCCATTTTCAATTCCATTTAAATTTCAAGATGTATATGAATGAAAAGTTTATCAAGTTGAGGAGGTGGTGGAAGGACACTGATCTATTTTGAAAGTCATATCTTTTTATTCCAATATGTAAAGAGTAAGTTTTCTTTTTGCTTACAATTTTCCCTTGTCTGTCTCATATCAATAATCTTTTGAAAGTTTCCATTTTTCAGTGCCTATTGCAGCTTAATAGTTGTGTGTATCCGAGACAAAAATTGTGAAGGGAGAGTGGCTATACTTCACCTGGATTCAGTTGAAGGAGAACATCCGAAAGAATAATTGGTTGACAATGTCAAAAGGTAGGACAACATGAATTTAGCTTTTTACATATCTGTTTGAAAATGCACACCATCTTCAGTGGATTTTATGTCAACTTGTTGCAGGTTGCTAATAAAAGAATGGGATCATCAGAAGAAACAACACACTTCTTCTGTTGGGATCTACCACTCTCAGAAATGATTAATGCCCCATATGTTAAGGTATATCTTTTGTTTTACAATTTTCACTTGTCTGTTTGAGCTCATTAATCTATTGAGATTTTTCAGTGACCGCTAGAGCTTAATAGTTGTGTGTATCCGAGATGAAGATTGTGAAGGGAGAGTGACTATTCTTCACATGGACTCAGTTGAAGGAGAACATCTGAAATAATCATGTGTTGACAATGTCAAGAGGTAGGACAACATGACTTTAGCTTTTTACATATCTGTTTGAAAATGCATACCATCTTCAGTGGATTTTATGTCAACTTGTTTCAGGCTGTTAATAAAAGAATGGGATCATCAGAAAAAACAACACACTTCTTCTGTGAGGATCTACCACTCTCATAAATGATTAATACCTCATATGTAAAGATATGTCTTTTACCCTCATAGTACTGTGATTCAACTTTAAGTTCTTTTAAACGGTTTCTTATTGATTAAAAATAAAAGATAGTGTTTAGATTGGGTTTAGAGATTATAAAATTAGGATTATTCGTATATCTTTTTAAAAAATTTTATACACTCATATATTATAAATTCATATGATACATTTTTCTATATTACAAATTTGCTACATAAAACTTTATATTATACATTCATATATCTTACAAACACTAAGAACTTATATTATACATTCATATATCTTACAAACACTAAGAACTTATAAAATACATTCATATATCATAAAAACACTAAGAACTTGAATGAGATTCTTAATCAGAATCAGTACATGACTGTTCTAACTCATCTTCAGAGTCCATGCGTCTAAGCCAATGAAACACCTGGACAAGATAGTGAAGGGTCTAGGGAGAAGTCAATTCTATAGGTCATTACTCGGATAGGGACTCCAGTAAATCAATGTATTCTAGAGGGCGAAATGTCAACAAACTTTTGCGAGAGTACCAAGATCGGACTCAACTTCCAATTCCAAAGGCAACTTTACTAGCATGGTTATGATATTCGTCATTGGGAGGAACAACCGTTGTCGAAACATAATCTGAATTATCTTCCACAACATTTTTTTTTATACCATATTGAGCAAGCGGTTGAAGAGATGCTACAAGACGGATTATCTCCAGTTGGAGATAGCCAAACTGCCTCGGCTTCTGTCACATCAACTTCAATGCGCCTTCTTCGAAACCAAGAATACATCAAGGTAATAGTCATTATCTTTGTTTCTTCTTACTCTTGTATTGAACTTGTAACAAGATCAGACTGAATTTTAATGACTGAATGTTCTCTGTGCTAATGCTATTTTTGTGTCCTTTTCAGCGTCGACAGACACACAGGGGCACTATTTATTGACTTGGCAATGTTCAATCCAAGAACAGATGTCCATTTGAGTCGGTCTCTGCTACACTCAAGTTAAGCATGGACATGGAGATGCGGATTTGTGGCTTGGAGACCCTCACTCAGGAAGTCAAGTCTGATTTTCATGCTTTCAAGACTAACTTCAAAGAAGGGATGACTAAAATTCAATTAACTCTCAACACGATTCTGCAACTTCTACAGCCTCAAGCTTCCAATCCTCATGCCTCTACTGCACAACCAACTCATGCTCAACGTTATTCTCAGTCACAATATCAGTATCAAGATCAACTTCAAGGTCAAGCTCCATCCCCAGATCAGGTTCAGTCTTAAGCTCCAGGTGATTCACAACCTCAACATAATAACCATTTTGAATTAGATAGGTGGTGCAATTAAGAACTCGGTTTGTACATTAAGATATGGCTTTTGCTTGCACAAAAACAAGTTTATGTATTATGTTCCATGTTTTAATTTTTGAACATTTTGAGCTTTAAGAAGATCAATGTAATACAAATTCGGTTTCTGTTTCAAAAAAAAAAAAATCTAATTAACTTATTTTTTTAAATCGTTCAAATATCTACACACGGAAAAGCTAGTTTAAATCATAGCCAAACAAAACAAAAGACACAAAATAAACCGTCTTTATTTTGCAGCAGCAAGCGATGATGTAATCATATCAAATTTGTGGTAACTTACAGGGTCGGCTTAACACTGTTAAGGGCCCTAGAGCAAAAAAAATTCACCTTTTAAAATTTATATTTATTTAATGTTTAAAGTACTTCTAAATTTTAATCAATAGTATTTCATATATTTTGTGATGAAAATAAAACTGTATACATATAAAATATTTTTAGGCCGCTTCAATTTTATTTATTATATCTTTTTATTTTTTTTTGTATAAAAATATAGATTTATAAAAAAATTGTGCCCCTTAATTATTAATATATGGGGGAACACAGACTTGGACCCGGAACAGTCGCACTGTTTGACCTTCCTAGTTAGCCGTCCCTGGTAACTTGCCACGAAAGAATTTGTCGCTACTTCGTAGTAGAAACCATCGTGTCAAAACTGTAACAACTTGCCATGTAATCAGTGGCCGCCCATTGAATGTGAGGTCCAGAAGCTAAAAAAAATTTGAGGGCCGTGATAGCAAGTATATTATCAATGTTCAAAATATTTTAATGGGGTGGAGATTCAAAGTCATCACCTATAGACTATACACACCATGACTACCACTAAGCTACGGACAATTTATTGTCAATTTACGGCCGGTAAAACATATATATTATTTTGGGCCGGAAGCTGGAGCTTCCTATGCTTGGTATCAGGGCCGTTACTGCATGTAATCTTTCATATGTAGCATTTTGAAATAGTTTTGCTATGAACCAAAAAGTGCTACAATTGTGTAGCTACAATTTGAAAATCGTGGCTTTTTGTAGCAAGACCTCCATATAGCTACGAAAAAACACCTATGGCCACGAATACTGACCGTTGCTATTTCCGTTTTTTTACTAATGTATTTTCTTAATATAAAAAATCTCTAGCTCAACTCGTTGCTTCCATGCTAAAGCTCTTCAGATTTTCATCACAATTTACCACATTACTATTAGTAAGATCCTTTAAAAACAAAAACAATCATGACTGAACGTCCTTAGCAAATAAATAGATTATCCCTTGTTACAATATGAAGTTTTTTGTCTTGATATACAACCAGACACATACACACACTGTATGTACCTTTTCTCTTTTTGCTACAATTGATCCCATACAATATTCTAAGGAAGAAATGATATATTGTGAATGTCACAGCTCAAACCCAACAAATTTTAAAATCCTAAACGTAGGGCCCACATTTTAACCTAAAACTTTAAAGAAAGGTATTTCACTAATTTTGGATGATATGAACAAGCTCCTTCAACTATATAATGAAGGCAATGACCTAGAGGAGATGGAGATACAAATTTGTAGGCGAAGCTCTTGCCAAAATCAATGAAAACGCAGTCGTCAACCATCTCAAGAGAAACCAGTGCCAAGTTGGTGTTTTTGAGAGATGATTCCGACCAGATATAAAGGATATAATCAAAGAACTTAAGTTTGATTGATAGATCTCAATGCAAGGAAGACATAGCAACTTTAGGATCTCAATTACGAGGTAAACTCAGTTAGTTATTCAATCTACAAGTTGAGAGAAAACCATCATATTTCTGAAATCTGTTCAGATCTGGTTTTCCTGTTTCGCAGAGCCATATTGTGAAGCTATTTTCGGTTGATACAGGAGGATTTCGGTGACTTCCTTGATAGTGTTAGAAATATGACGTTCCTAGCTCTCTAAAGCCACTAAGAACGCTCCATTAAAAGGTAATATACATTAGTTATTTGATTTACAAGTTGAGAGAAAATCAGCATGGTTCTGAAATTTGTCCAGATTGTTTTTTCAGTTCAGAGAGCCATATTGAGAGGAAATTTACCGAGATACAGAAGGATATAGGTGACGAGATTGTTATTGTTAGAAACCTGACGTTCCAAGTTTTCTATAGTCATCAAGAACACTCAGTTACGAGGTAAAATCCGAAGTTATTTGATGTTCAAGTTGAAGAAAAATCACTGTTTTCTGGATTCAGGGATCCTAAGTCTGAAACCTGTTTTGTGAGTTGGTTTCCGGGTGAACCAGAGAGAGTTAGAACGCGAGTAAGGTGTCTCTGGAAAGATTTTTTTTCAAGGAATCTATATCAACTGGCGGTTTCCATTTTAGTTGTAAGATTATAATTATTTGTCTTGCTTCCTGTCCAAGAATCATAATGATCTGTCAAAACCAGAAACCCTAATTTTCTATTTGAATGCAATCGCAGTTCAGATCGACAAAATAGTGGTTCAACCGCTTTGACCATAATTTTCAGAATCTACTTTCAATCTTATGGAAAAGGTGAGGGTGTGATCTGTGGATTCTTAGTACTACTAGGCTAGGTCTAGGAGATTGTTTGTTAATTGATGACTGATGTATGATGATTATTTGTGATGATGATAATGATTATGATATGAAAGTTGATTATTGATGACGTAACATGTTACTTGATGTCAAACGGGTTGTTCATGTCCAAATGGGCATGTCCAAATGGACAAATTAGTTTATTAGAAACCTAAATTTTCAAAATCCAAAATGGACTATTCTAAATGGGCATTTCGCGGAATCCAATTAAAAAATCAAGCTTAACATACAAAAATTCATATTTAACATGATTTCATCATGTTTTGTATAATCCAAAATCATACATTATGATCATATATAATCTCAAAGCATACATAGGTTCATACATAAACGGGATTTGTGGTTTTGGCGAAAAACAATAATTTTTGCAGTTTTGGCAGGAAAGCGCAATTTTACGATTTTGGCGGGAAAAGACGATTTTGCGGTTTTGGTGGAAAACACAATTTTGTGGTTTTGTCGGGAAAACATGATTTTGTGGTTTTACCGGGAAAATATAATTTTACGATTTTGGTGGGAAAACGTGATTTTACGATTTTTTTAAGATTGACTATATTACAATCTTGTCCACGTTACGAATTTCTGATAAATAAATGCATCCTTAAACACAAAAACACAACAAAATGAAAGTATGTTCATCTCTACAATTTTGTTAAGATTGACATATATTACAATTCTTAATGTTTAAATATCCAAAAACATGTCCACACAATCTGCTATTATATGTTTTCTCAATTCATTACGAAATACATGTATCCATAAACACAAACACACAGCTAATAAACAGAAACACACAGCTATGTCCACAATTTTGTCGTACACATTATTGTGTCCATGTCCACATTCTTTATATATATATATATATATATATGTATGAAAATGGATTTTAAAAAATGGAAAATTTTATACGTAATTTTGTATGATAATAATATTTCTTTTATATATCTTAAATTTTTAGATAAAAGAAATTGAAGACATAGGATGACTGATTATATATCTTAAATTTTTAGATATCCTAAAATGGAAAATTTTAGGATGACTGATTATAATCTGTTGATTGATTATTATCTTATCTTTTATAAAAAAAAATGTTCCATATAACATATTCGGCAGGTCTAGAAAAGGCAAAGTACCCAAAAGGATAAACAAGGCTGTTAGGGAGAGGCTTAAACGCGAGCACTTGAATGAGCTTTTCATTGAGTTAGCCGATACACTTGGTAAATATTTCACATTTTTCTCTATAGATTTGAATGAAAAATTGCTTGAGTTGAGAGGCTGTTATCTTGCATATACAAGTGTTAGTATGGTGATGTTACCCATTGTGATATCTTCTTTTTTTTTTTTTAACCCATTGTGATATCTAATCTGAAACGTTTTCTCTTTTCTCAGAAATGAATCAGCAGAACAGTGGGAAAGCCTCCATACTGTGTGAAGCTACTAAGTTTTTGAAGGACGTGTTTGGTCAAATTGAGTCCCTTAGAAAGGAGCAAACTGCTCTCCTCTCTGAATCTAACTACGTACGCCACTTTCCTTTAAACACACCATGTTCTCCTCTTCCTTGAAACAATGTTTGTCTCAATGGTTTAATAATTGTTTTGTGATGGAAACTGTGGGTGTATGTAGTTAACAACAGAGAGGAATGAACTCAAGGATGAAACATCAGTACTTGAGACCGAGATCTCAAGACTACATTCCGAGATAGAAGCAAGAGTGAACCAGTCAAAACCTGACTTGAACACGTCCCCTACGCCTGAGTACCATCATCAACAGTATCCCCAACTTGCGTCTCAGTTTTCAGGACTACCCATTTTCCAAGGCGCCGGCTTTCAACAATCTTCTGCAACTCCTCCTGGTGCCACGGTTATTCTCCTTCCAATGCATCCTGATCTCCAGACACAAGATACTTCAGACTTGACAGGGCACCTGCAGACACAAGCGCCAACGGTGATGTATAATAGCTCAAATGTTAGTAAGCCATGCCCAAGGTATGCTAACGCTGCTGACTCATGGCCTTCTCGGCTACTTGGAGAGCGGCTGAGAGTTAGCGAATGAGTCTTAGGAGGGCCTCACAAGGAAGTAGGCGGGAAAACAAAGACAATGGCAACTTGTGAAGAACCCTTGGGTTTTGGTATGTAGCATCCTCTAGTGTCCTTGTGGGTTTGGCCTTAGCCATAACTTGTTTTGTAATGGTTTGTTTATAGGATCAGAAAAGTTGTGGTCCTTTGAGAAAAATAACGAAAATAATTGGCTATAACCTAATGGTTAAGGTTTAAAGGTTTCTACACCCAAGTATAGGGTTTGAATTCCAGACTATGCAATTTATTGCAGAATATAGAAAATCCAGATTTCAAGTCTTGGAAAGAGCGATTCATTACTGCAGACTTACAAGGGATCTTCAACATGGTGCAAGTAAATCCAATCAGGCGTGGATCTTTATAAGACGACTCATGTGATGTAGTTAGGCGTAGATCCTCATAAGAATCGATCGACAGAGCCAAGAAGCAGACAGGCGAGCGGCGATCGACATAGAGATACAAGAATCGATCGACAGAGCCAAGAAGAAACCGTTCGATGTCAACCTCCCACCATCAAATCGACAAACGTCCAGAATTTGGTAGAAGAGCTTTTGACTCATTTGGAACCAGAAAGTTCTACTGGGAAGAGAAAGATGAGTATGGAGTCTACAGAGATGATCACGGATGCGCAAGGTATGGATGGACACATCATTAATGTGTCTAAGAAGGAGATCAGAAAGCTAATGGAAAGAGCTTCGAGAGATGAAAACAGCTACATATGCCTTCCAAAACATGCTAGCTCATTCACACAAACCAAGATAGTACCAGAGATGTACACCAAGGACGAGATCAATGAAATGTTCTATGGAATCTGCAAAGAACAAGAGAAGAACAAATAAGACTTCCAGATGAAGTTTGATGGAGTCTACTATCCATTGAATGATTGTATCAGTTGGCTAACTACTTGCATGGAAGAGATGAGGCAAGGCATAGCCAGAATTCAGCGTGCGAACGACGTGTCTCGTTCTATATCGATCGACATACATAGACAGGTATCGATCGATAGTCGCTTACATGCATCGATCGACAACCGTGTACCAGCATTGGTCAACGATAACCCACCACACTCACATACGATGAAGTCTCAGCCAGATTTTCACACCAGGGGAGAGATAGATCAGTTGGGACAAGAGATCTACAGAGCTCTGGAAACTACAGAAGAGAGGCTTGGTAGGAGATGTGATGACATATATTTCCCAATAGATCTTAGCATTAGTGCTTTGACTTCCAAGATAGAAGTTATTCAAGGGGAATTAATGGAGATTCAGAGTTACATTGCCCGTTCACACCAGGGAAGAGATAGATCAGTTGGGACAAGAGATCTACAGAGCTCTGGAAACTACAGAAGAGAGGCTTGATAGGAGATGTGATGACATATATTTCCCAATAGATCTTAGTATTAGTGCTTTGACTTCCAAGATAGGATTTATTCAAGGGGAATTAATGGAGATTCAGAGTTACATTGCCCGTTGACCAAAGGCATCCGCATCGCTCGACAGAAGTAACAACATATCGACCAACATAAGTAGACAGACATCGGTCGACGACGGTACAAACCGAGGCCGGCTAGTACAAAAGGTGACATTATATATGTCTAATACAAACAAGCAGGGAGAGGAGATCTCAGCTGACACATACGCCACAGTTATGCGACATCAGTTCAATCTTGAGAGTCTTGGAGATATATTGCAGAAGATAGAAGATGCAATTACAATAACTAAGGACAAATAACGCAGAGGAGATGAAGCAATGCGAGACTTCACTGATATATGGTTCAACAAGCACATAGAAGAGATGTCCCAACAATTCGAGACTTCACTGGTATATGGTTCAATAATTTTTCAATCATTTATGGCAGTTATAAACGTTAGCACAGTTCTGTATATATATATTTTTTTGTTTTGAACAGTGAACCAAGTAAATGATAATCCTAAGTGAAAATTTAATGTTAGGCTGGACATATATATCATAAAAACTAAATATAGGCTATCAGTGGGATTTAGTGGTATATTCTAAAGGTTGCTAAAAAAAAGGGTATATTCTGAAGAAGTGCAACCTCAAACACAACTCCACATTTATTGTCTGGATAATAGTCAAGATATATTGTTTGGATATTATTTGGTTAATATGAAAATACAATTTAGTGAAAAATGTAAGTGTGTGGTTCAAGTAAAAAATTACACATAAAAAGGTTGTATATTTATGTTTTAATAGATAAGATAATTTGAATTTTTTAACAGATGTAAATTATATTAAGAATTTTAGAAAATTATTCCTTTTACATTTTGAAAAAGGAAATCAAAATGAAATAAATAAACAAAATGAATTGTAAAGAAAAGGAAAATTGAGGAATGAACTTGGCAGTAAAATGTGAAATTGGGTTTAAAGGAAACCGATATAACAATTGATTCTGGTCTGGATCGGTTTAAGTGGGTAAGGAAACTGATATTTTGCAAAGGACCAAAAAAAAGGAGACATCTTATCTAATATCTCCCCTATCGAGTGGGTAAGAAGAAACTGAAACAGAAATGGCGAATTCACTATGCTTCTTCTCTTCTCCTCCTACCTTTTGCTTCCCGTCTCCCATCAAAACCCCTAAGCCTACTCACTTCTTCCCATTAGGTGATAAGAAGTCGTCGTTGGTTCAGAAAGGAGAAGTGTTTCAGACTTCCAAATCCAAAAGCTTCGAAATTCAGGTTAGGTTTTTCTAAAACTATGTTCTTCTCTACCAGCTCTGTTCTTATTCCATTCACCGTTTCATAACTAAGAAAAAAAATCATATTCTGGAATCAACAACAGGCCACAGACGGTACTCAGACCACTAAAACGAACAGCATAGTTTGTCAAAAATGTGAAGGGAATGGTAAGTGCATATCTTAGTTTCTACAACTGAATTCTTTGATAAACTTAACAAATATTTTGTGTAAAATGTGTTGTGTAATAGGTGCTGTGGCATGTTCTCAATGCAAAGGGGGTGGTGTGAATTTGATTGATCATTTTAATGGGCAGTTTAAAGCTGGTGGCCTCTGTTGGCTTTGCAGGTTTTGCTCTTCTTCGTCTTCTTCCTTCTCCACAATAAACAAACTCATATATTAATATCCTCTTTAATTAATTGTGGGCAGAGGTAAAAAGGAGGTTTTGTGTGGAGAGTGCAATGGAGCTGGTTTCCTTGGTGGTTTCTTGAGCACCTTCGACGAGTAATAGAGAAAAGCTTCTTACAAAATGAATTTTGTGCTATTATATCACTCATGAACACTCTTTATAAACCTTAGAAGAGGTTTCTCTCTATCAACGCTCTTCTTCTAAACCCATTATGTATTACTATTTGTTATTTGAACACCATGTTTTATTGTACTTTTTTGTTTCTTTAGATGCCTCCCTCACATTTCATGTTCTGCCTCTCTCATTTTTTCTTCTATAGATTGAAATATATACTGTTAGGTTTAACAACATATCTATATATCGATTAGATTTTAGATGGACATTTTCAAATGGTTTGTAGGATAAATAATTTCAGTTTTGTATCTAACCCAATGATAAATGTATTATGTAATTTTACAGAAATAGAGTTTCCCATTTCTTATCTTTCTTTTTGTCGTCTAGAAGATTATAATGAACATGAACCAAGTCAGAGAACTGATGAGATAAAGTTGGCGAGTTAAGCTGATCCCGAAGACTAAATCCAGTGGAAAGAACCCTGGAGACATAAACCAAATGAATAAAATGATTCTTTGGAAACAAACCAAGATAGATCAAATGCCACCTAAGAGTACAGAGTATACACAAAAAGCAGAACCATCATAATGAAACGAAACACCCTAGCAAGATAAACCACCAAGGATGGAAAAAAAGAGAGGGGGAAAGCGTCCAATGCCAAAACTATTGGAGATGAACCAAAAGCCACAACTCATTGCTCTGGAACACACTAAGAGCTACGATAAAATTATTATAATGGCCACATATAAATTATAAACTATTGTAAATTCAGTATGATATAAATAAATTAAGTTGGCTAGAATTAAAATAAATTGAATAAATAAAATTTTATCTATATTTTCGTCTTCGTCGGGTCACACCTCCATTGTTTTGTTTTTTTTTTCTCTGCACAAATCTGAGTGATTCTCGAGAAGGCCAAGCTAGAAACATCAACGAGTAAACTCACGAAAGCAGTGCCGTCTTAACCAATATAATAATTTTGGGCGAAACACGAAATATAGATTGTCTTATAAATATTCTCTATATTTTTTCTTCACTGCATTTCTTATAACTTGAGTTCTAGCATCTTCAATGCAATACTACATTTTTTTGCACTATAATGATACAACACCAAAATGGATTTAGATTTTACTGCAATGTATTACTCCATTTTTTACACTAAAAAGAATATTTTAGATTGATCCTACTTTTTTATGTCATCAATGATCCTACTTTTATTTAATTAATAATTGTTATTAATACTTTCTACTTATAAAAATTATCAATTAACTCCAACTATCTATATTTACAGAACTTCCATAAAAAAATAATTCATTTAAATTAAACATTTATTATTAAAAACTACAATAATATATATAAGATATCATATTTTGGTTCAATAGTGAGCATTGGAATATTTTTCACAAATGGTAAATTGGTGCATTTCATAATGAATAATGAGCTTCTTTATCTTTGATTTATCTAAATTGAAGAATAAAATTTTAAAATCGGTCATTTTCATCGTTTGGACGATACTTCACTGATCTTAGCGGTTCCAAAAATGATTTACTGGATTATTAAATTACTTATTTTATGATTTTTTATTTTTTATGTTTAGTTTTGATATTTTATTAGTTTATGCATCATTATGTAAAATTATTAATTAATCTCTTATGAAAATCATAATTTTATGTTATTGTACTATTTTTAAATATTTAAGTATGAAATAAAAACATTCAAGATTTAAAAGATCATTCTCTAAAAAAAGGTTTCAATGGAGTAACCCTACCCATTACTCCTTTTGGAGTTGAAAATAGAGTGGGGTTGGAATATATTTTACTCAAATATGATGTTTGCAATAGAAAATAGAATATGATTGGAGATGACCTAAGACCTTAAATAAATAGAAAAAAATATATCAAAACTAATGATGAAAGTATAAATTTCTTCTTATTTTATTTTTAATAAATAAATTAAATTTATTTAATTATATATCTTTTTTAATAATATTAACAAACCTATTTTTCTGGTACAAATTAAAACGACGCAAACAGATGTTGAGGGGGAGAGGAGCTCCGAGACACGAACTGATATTACAGTTATTATCCTTTACTTTTCTGCAGGGGCTCTTATCCATGGCAACATGGACATTTGCCATCGGTCCATAAATATTTTTTGTGTTGTTTTAAAGGTTTATTTCAATTTGGTTTCACATAAAAAAAACAAATTGAAATAGACCTTTAAAACAACACAAAAAATATTTATGGACCCATGGTAAATATCCATGTTACCATGGGTAAGAGCCCCTGCAGGAAAGGAAAGGATAATAGCTGTAATATCAGTTTGTCTCTCGGAGCTCCTCTCCCCCTGAACATCTGTTTGCGTCGTTTTAATTTGTACCAGAAAAATAGGTTTCTGGAATTGTGGCGTGATGACCAAAGAACTAGGTGCGTCTCTATCTGGATCTTTGATTATTCATTATTGTCATTGTATTACCGATTGATAAATGATTGATTCCCTTTTTGTTTTATCTCTTGCTTCCTACATTTTTTTCTTCAGTTTCTTTAAGTGTGTCTCTGATACAGAGAAATAAGAGTGACACGTGGCAGAAGAATAAAAGCGAAGGAGGTTTGTTACGGGTTGTTACAAAAGGACGGAGAAGAGGCCAGGTGTCAGCTCATTAGTTGTTGAGTTCATCTCCGTTGACTCAACTATAAACAAAAACGAAAGTTCATTTTGTTAGATTCATTCATGAAAATTGTATTATGATTCTCTTAATTTGGACTTATCTCTGTAATACGTATTTGGAGCTTATAATTGGAAAGGATCATTCTCTTTCGGGATTCTTTACAAATAAGCTACGATTTGGTGTTTGTAACGAACGTCAGATCGATTCTATATCGATAGATACTTTTATCGCTATCAAGTGGTATCAGAAGCCGTCGCATCCTCGAAATTTTTTTTCTCGTGGTGTGATCGGAATCTATGGCGGGAACGAGGTTGCAGGCGTTATCAGACGGTTTGGCGGCGAAGGAGATGGAAGGCACGTTGGCAAATCGATTTGAGGCACTGGAAAAGGCGATCGCTTCTCAGATCGAGCAGAATGAGCGTCATGATGGCGACGTGAGGGAGATGATCGAAGCTTTCAAAGTAATGACGAAAAAAAATACGGCGAATGCTTCGGCGAGTGGTGAGCTGAATCGCGGCAAAGTTCAGTGTGTTGGTGCGATGAGAAATGAACCATACTGTTACAATCGTCACAATCAGGTACATACGTATCCAGGAAGAACGCGATTGACGAAGATTGATTTTCCAAGGTTTGATGGTGGTAAAATCAATGAGTGGTTTAGTAAGGCGGAGGAGTTCTTTGCTATTGTTAATACACCGGAGGAGGCTAAAGTGGGGATTGCATCTATGCATTTTGATGGTGATGCATCAACTTGGCATCAGGCTTTACGTCAAGAGGATGAAGAAGCGGTGGTATTGTGTAATTGGAGAGCTTACAAGAACAGACTCAAAGAAAGATTTGAGGAAGTTCTTGATGATCCGATGGCAGAACTGAAAGAATTGAGAGAAACTGAAGGAATTGCTGCATAGCATGCGAAGTTTAAGTTGATAAGATCAAGGTTACGAATGTCTGAGGAATATTTGCTGAGTGCATATCTGGCAGGTCTAAGATTGGATACACAGATGCATGTACATATGTTCAGTCCACAATCAACTAGACAATGCTTAGTGCTGGGGCGATTATATGAGAAAGCACATCCGAGGAAGGAGAGCAAAGCTAGTTGGGTGCCTCAGAGGTCGCAATCAAACCACAATCCACAACGAGGGTTGATTGCACAACTGAAGGAGGAAGGAAGTAAACTGAAGGAGGCTAATGGGAAGTTGAAACCTTTTCTATCTTAGGCGGAAATGAGTGAGAGAAGAGCAAAAGGATTATGCTATTACTGTGATGAGAAGTACACGCCTGATCACTATATGAAGCATAAGAAAACACAATTGTTTTCTATGGAGTGTGAATAAGATGATGAGTTTCATGAAGCGTTAGAGTACGTTGAAAATGAGGAGCATTATGAAGAAACAGAACAAGCCAGGATTTCAATCAATGCAATTGCTGGTATCACTGACTATACCACAATGAAGGTTTGCGGAATTCATGGCAATAAGACGTCATATGTGCTTATTGATTTGGGATCAACATACAACTTCATTGATAAGAAGGTGGTAGAGATGCTTGGTTGCAAAATTAAAGAGGCAGGGCGAACCAAGGTTTCTGTCGCAGATGGGAATCAAATTACAGTTTGTGGAAGAGTTGATGATTTCAGGTGGAAATTTCAGGGTGATCAGTTTCTATCTGACTTTATGGTGATACCTTTGGGAGGTCATGATGTGGTTCTTGGTGTGCAGTGGTTAGCGAGACTTGGTCCAATCACTTGGAACTTTGATAAGTTGGAAATGAGGTTTAAGTGGGAGCAACAGAAGGTTGTGCTAAATGGTTTGCGACCGGGGTCAGTGAGAGAAGTGAAGTTTAATAAGAAGGATAAGAGCGGTGATTCTACAATGCAGTTGAATATGATTTATACATATGAGAATACTGAAGATAGTCCGTTGTCCTTGAGGGTATTGAGTAGTGAAGCAGGACAGAAGAGTTTGAAAGGAGGTATTGAGAGACTAAGACATGAGTATGGGGACATATTCATAGAACCTACATCCTTACCACCTTTCAAAACTAATCACAATCACAAGATAGTATTGAAGGAGGATCTGACCCGGTGAACCAAAGACCTTACAGATATGCGGTTCATTAGAAGAATGAAATTGATAAAATGGTGCAAGAGTTATTGAAGGCGGGAACAGTACAAGCTAGTTCAAGTCCTTATGCATCACCTGTTGTTCTTGTGAAGAAGAAAGACAACACTTGGAGACCGTTTTCCTATACAGTTGATCGAAGATTTGATGGACGAGCTCGGCGGTTCACGTGTGTACTCAAAGATTGATCTGAGAGCAGGCTATCATCAAGTCAGAATGGAGAAGAGTGACATTCATAAAACGGCTTTCAGAACACACAGTGGTCATTTTGAGTATTTGGTAATGCCCTTTGGCTTAACCAATCCACCAGCAACGTTTCAAGGCTTAATGAATCATGTTTTCAGTGAGTTCCTCAGAAAATTTGTGCTGATCTTCTTCGATGACATATTGATCTATAGCTCATCTAAGGAAGAACATGAATTACATTTGGAGGAAGTTTTTAATCTGATGAGAGCTAACAAGTTGTATGCTAAAAGGAGTAAATGTGAGTTTGCTACGGATCGTGTAGAATACCTTGGCCATTTCATTCAGGCAAGCGGAGTCTCTATTGATCCACACAAGGTTAAGGCAGTGGAGGAGTGGCCTCAACCGAAATCAGTGAAAATTCTTAGAGGGTTTTTGGGTTTAGCGGGGTACTACAGACGCTTTATGAAGGATTTTGGTATCATTGCTCGACCCTTGACTGCACTAATGAAGAAAGATGGATATGAATGGAATGGGGAAGCACAAGTAGCATTTGAAGAACTGAAGAAAACGCTATGTAATGCTCCTGTTCTAGCTTTACCTCAGTTTGATAAGCCTTTTGTAGTTGAGATAGATGCTTGTGGCAACGGTATTGGTGCAGTACTGATGCAAGAAAGGCACCCTTTGGCTTATATCAGTCGTCAACTAAAAGGAAAACAATTGCATTTATCAATCTATGAGAAGGAGTTGCTGGCAGTGGTATTTGCGGTTCAGAAGTGGCGCAACTACCTTCTCACAAAGCACTTTATGATTAGGACGGATCAAAGAAGTATTAAGTACTTGTTGGAGAAACGATTAAACACTCTAGTGCAACAACAATGGCTTCCTAAGCTGTTAGAGTTTGACTATGAGATTCAGTACAAACAAAGGAAAAACAATGTAGCCGCAGATACTTTATCTCGAGTAGAATGATCTGAGATATTACACATGGCTATGACTGTTTTACAATGTGATTTTCGCCAGAAGATTATGAGTGGCTATGAGCAAGATCAGTTGTTGCTGGAGATAATCGAGCAGTTACAGAAGGATCCGAAAGCTAAGAAGCATTTTTCTTGGTCTCAAGGAATCCTTAGGAGGAAGAATAAGATTGTGGTACAAAATGATGGAGAGTTACGAAATTCAATACTGGAGTGGTTACATTGTTCAAGTCAAGGGGGACATTCGGGAAGAGATGTGACGGTCCAACGAGTTAAGAGTTTGTTCTATTGGAAGGGATTAGCTAGGGATATTCAGGCTTACTTAAGAGGCTGTGGTGTGTGTCAGAGGTGAAAGTATGGTAATGCCGCATCACCGGGTCTCTTACAACCATTGCCTATTCCAGAGGCTGTGTGGGTGGATATATCAATGGATTTCATCGATGGTTTACCGGTTTCTTATGGGAAGTCGGTCATCTTTGTCGTCGTTGATAGATTGAGCAAAGCAGCTCACTTCATGGCGTTATCACACCCTTACAATGCTGCTTCTGTGGCTCAAGTCTTCTTGGATACAGTCTATTGTCAACATGGATTCCCTCGTTCAATTGTGAGTGACAGAGATGCTGTATTTCTCAGTGAGTTTTGGCAAGAGTTGTTCACACTACAGGGTTGTTCTCTTAACCTTTCTACGACTTATCACCCACAGAGTGATGGCCAAACGGAGGTGGTCAATTGTTGTGTGGAAACATATTTGAGGTGTATGACAAGTGACAAACCGCATCTCTGGAGCAAATGGTTGCCATTAGCCGAGTTTTGGTACAATACAAACTTTCACTCTGCTACACAAACTACTCCTTATGAAGCTGTTTATGGTCAACCACCACTAGTACATCTTCCATATATGGCTGGAGAATCCATGGTTCAAGTGGTTGCTAAGTGTTGGAGGATCGTGAGAAGATGATTATAATCCTCAAGTTTCATTTGTTGTGGGCACAACATCGCATGAAACATGAAGCTGACAAGCACCGCAGTGATAGGAGCTTCGAGATTGGAAATTTAGTCATTGTCAAGCTGCAACCTTATCGTCAAAAATCTGTTGTCTTGCGTGAATCTCTGAAACTTTCCCCTAAGTTCTATGGTCCTTACAAGATCCTTGATAAAATGGGAAGCGTGGCATATAAGTTGGAGTTACCTAATTCCTCAAGAATTCATCCGGTGTTCCACGTTTTGCAGCTCAAAAGGGTGATTGGCACTGCGACATCAACAACACAGCTCCCAACTATCTTGACTGACACGGTGATCAAGGTTCCAAAGACTTGTTTGGGAAGGAAGTTTGTGAAGCGGCAAAACAGAGCAGCTACGATGATTCTTGTGAAGTGGAGGGATGAGAGTAAAGATACTGCAACATGGGAATTTCTTTATGACTTGCAGAAAAAGTTTCCAGATTTTTCACCATAACCTTGTGGTCAAGGTTCTTTCGGAGGGAAGGATTTGTTACAGAGAAATAAGAGTGATCGATAAGATGTCTTCATCAGGAAAATGCCTTTTTTTCTTCTTGAAAAAACCTTTTGAGAAATTTATTTCCCCACAAAGACCTAGTTTGGAAAACCAGGTCTCTACAGTTGCCGTGGAAATGGAGAAGCTAGATGTCATTCAGGAGGTATAAGTCACAACACATTCCATGTTCTTTTGTTCTCTACTTGTTTCTGATTATAACATTGTTGCAATCAGAGTGAAAAAGTTGAGAAACTGATGCTTGAGCAGAGCATAAGCCATACAATTGTATGCAACAAAATGAAGAAGGAGTATCCAGGTAGGGATGGAAACCCGCCAAAAATGGCGGTTCAAGGGTTGTCTTTTGCTGTTCCTTCGGGAGAATGCTTTGGTATGTTAGGGCCCAATGGTGCCGGGAAGACCTCATTCATCAACATGGTCAGTACCCAAATGGACAGAAAATATTTTGAGCTTAGCCTCTGCCTAGAATAAGAGAGTTTAGTATTGTTGTACTTTTGTGGCCAGATGACTGGGCTTGTGAAACCGACATCAGGGTCAGCGTTTGTACAAGGTTTTGACATATGCATGGATATGGACAGAGTATACACCAGCATGGGTGTATGTCCATAACACGAGTAATTGTTTAAAAAATTTTTTTTGTTATGTTCACTATACAGAAAAAAATCATCTTGTTGTTTTATGATTTCCTTATGCCTACTGTAAACCAGCTTACTCTGGAAAACACTGTCAGGAAGGGAGCATCTGCTCTTCCATGGGAGACTTAAGAATCTCAAAGGCTCTGATCTAGACCAAGTATGTTATCAATCTGTTTTAGTCCAAAATATCAAAGCCTAAACGATTGATATTCACCATATTAGGCTGTAGAAGAGTCCCTTAAGAGTGTAAACCTATTGCGTGGAGGAGTTTCTGACAACCCTGCTGGAAAATACAGCGGAGGTATGAAAAGACGGCTGAGTGTAGCCATTTCACTTATAGGGAGTCCTAAGTATGCATTTGGTTTACTCATGTTCGTGTCTTAAGTTTACAAGCTGTAACTATTCCTTTTTTCACGTAAAAGGTGGTTTACATGGATGAGCCGAGCACATGACTTGATCCAGCTTCAAGAATGAACCTATGGACAGTCATCAAATGCGCAAAAACAAACTCTGCGATAATCCTCACGACTCATTCTATGAAAGAGGCAGAGTTTCTATGTGACCGTTTGGGGATATTTGTAGATGGAAGGTTACAATGCATAGGAAACCCAAAAGAGCTAAAGGGAAGGTATGGTGGATCTTATGTGTTAACTATGACAACAACACCAGAACATGCGAAAGATGTAGAGATGTTGGTTCAAGATGTTTCTCCAAACGCCAGGAAGCTATATCACATCGCTGGGACACAGAAATTTGAGATCCCAAAAGAAGAAGTTCGGATCTCACAAGTGTTTCAGGCGGTGGAGAAGGCCAAGCGCAGTTTCAAGGTGTTTGCTTGGGGACTTGCGGACACAACTCTTGAAGATGTCTTCATTAAGGTTGCTAGAAGTGGTCAGGCCTATAATGTCTTCTCCTGAAATATTCTTAAGATCATTATCGTTATTGTCTGTTTAACATCAATAATTGTTCTCGTTTGTGGAATTGGTCATGCAGTGCCGTGCGAGGGTATCTAGAGGCTTAAGGCAATTTAAAAAATTGGGGCCCTTTCATATAATCGGTAACGTGCGAGGGTATCTAGAGGCTTAAGGCAATTTAAAAAATTGGGGCCCTTTCATATAATCGGTAAACATATAAATAATATATAGTTTTCATAGGATAGAAAGTAATGAAAACAAAACCAAAAGATACTATATCAACAAAAGAAAAGAGGAAGAAATACCAAAGATGGATGGTTCCACGAGAAAGAAAACAAAGCAATATGAATATGAATATGATGTATCAAATTTTTGTGAAAGACAGATATAATATGATGAGAAAAATATCTAAATCAATTAAGATTCTGATTTATGGTACTTTCGGAAAGTTTACTCTAAAACATTATTATCTTATATATTAAAACATAAGTCATGACTTCTTTTCATGTGTGATTTTTTTTAGTTTGGACCATTCCTAGAAAATATCATATTTTACATAAGTTCATTATTATATCTTTTAATATATTTATCATTTTATTTGAAATACAAATGAATATATTTAAAATGTTCTAACAAAATCTTTTTAAAATCTTCTTAGAATCTTTTTAAATTTACTTTCAAAAATTAGTTAGTTTTAATTTAAATTATCATAAAATATAATTAGAAATTAAAATTGAATATAGTTTTTGTTTATAAACGAAAATTTAAATAAAATGAAATTAATTAATTTCACAAATACATTTACTAATAATTTTTAAAGATTTTGTTAGAAATAAATATTTATTTTTTATTTTAATTTTTCAAATTTGTTTTCTAATAAAATAAAAATCATGATTTTTTTGATGAGTGATATTTTTATTTGGACCATCATTTAAATTTCATATTAAATGTATATCACTAATGCTAATATACATAATATTTTTAACTACTTTAATCATAATATCTTTTATATCTTTTAATTTTTTTTTAAAAAAAAAGTAAAATTCTAACAAATCTCTTGAAAAATATTATAATTAGTTCTTAATTTTCATAAATTGAATATAAATATTTTCAACTAATTTTGTAATTAGTAATAAAATGTTACTAAAAAAATAAAATTATATCCTATTTTATTAATTTTATAATAATATCTATCATTTTAAAATAAAAATGTTATATTGAAGAAAATATGATAAAATTATTTTAAATTGATAAGTTAACATGTTTTATTTTCATAAATATAAAATATTTATGCTAAAAATATAATATGTTGGTAGAACGGGTATACCCGCATGGTTGTGCGGATGGAAATTGTGCTAGCGCTTATGATTTATATATATAAATGTGCTAGCGCTTATGATTTATATATATAAATGTTAAAATATATACCCGCACGGTTGTGCTGGTGAAAATCTAGTTTAAACCTATTAAACTTGACCTGATTTTTTGATTTGCGAGTCAGATCTTTTTACTGATTTGTATCTAATATTTATTTAGAATATGGATTTCTTTCTATAAAAGCTTATGTTCAAAACTTATAGTCACATAAAGATTTGAACGTGGTCACTGACCATAAGTGCAGAGAAACCTCGACAGAAAGCCACTATAATATACTTGTAACATCCCGAGTTGTGATATATAGAAAGGCTTAAGAGAATTGATTTGGCTACCTATGTCACCAAAGTTGACTTACCTTTTCCGGAGCACATCCTGAAAGAACTCCAGAGTTAAGCGTGCTTGAACTGGAGTAGTGGAAGGATGGGTGACCTATCGGGAAGTGATTCGCGATAGCGTGTGAGTGAGGCCAAAGCACGGGAAAAGGTCGGGTGGTGATTGCAGCGTCAGTAAACAACGATTTCGAGCCTTTGGAAAATTAACGGACCGACCGTCAGACGGGATGGGACCCACGGGCCGAGAGAGCGGGCGTGGGTGGCCCATTAGCCGTGGGCGGGTCGGGGCGTTATAAGTGGTATCAGAGCTGGTTAGCCATCTCAGTTTCGACCTGAGAGGCGTCTTGAGACCTGTCGGAGGGCGCAACGAGGACGTTACGTTCTTTGAGAGGGGGTGAATTGTAACATCTCGAGTTGTGATATATAGAAAGGCTTAAGAGAATTGATTTGGCTACCTATGTCACCAAAGTTGACTTACCTTTTCCGGAGCACATCCTGAAAGAACTCCAGAGTTAAGCGTGCTTGAGCTGGAGTAGTGGAAGGACGGGTGACCTATCGGGAAGTGATTCGCGATAGCGTGTGAGTGAGGCCAAAGCACAGGAAAATGTCGGGTGGTGATTGCAGGGTCAGTAAACAATGATTTCGAACCTTTGAAAAATTAACGGACCGACCGTCAGACGGGATGGGGTCCACGGACCGACAGAACGGGCGTGGGTGGCCCATTAGCCGTGGGCGGGTCGGGGCGTTATAATACTAGACTTTCAAAATTTTAAGATCCTTAAAATTGTATATTATTTGGGGCCTAAGGCAAATGCTTTTTTAAATATACATCAAACACGCCTCTGTGGTCATGACATGTAGAGAGGTTTGGAAATATTCATGTATACTACTGGAAATTTGGCTGCATGTTTGTGAAAGAATAACTGGCAACTAATTAGCTAAATATCGAGAAAATGTCAAAATGATATTGAATAATGAAGACTGTTTCGTAACAGAGACTTTCATTTTCTACTCTTTTTTAATCCAGATCGTGCATTGCTTCTTGTCCAAGTAGAGCTTCCACACACGAAAATTGGTTTGAATTTGATCAAAGATATATATACTTCTTAAACGGTGGTAATAGCACAGTCAACCAAATAACCCCGACATTTACGTGAGACGTTAAAAATCCACTACTTGCACGTCATTACGTCTGAGGTGAAGTCATTAACAATATTATATTCCTTTATTCAGTAATAAAATAAAAATAATAATTAAAACCCTTCCTCTTGCACTAGTTATGGGATCATTAGCAGCTTCCTACTTGAAATTTTCACATGGTCGCTTTCTTGATTTCGTTGACCAAAAGAAAAAGAATTAACAAAAATAATCAGAATCCTATTTTATTGAATGAGGAAGAAGAGTAAGATATAAGAAAGAGACAAGGAGACGAAGATTCGGTAAGTCTTCTTTCTTCATCAATGGCGGATCCTGGTACTGCCAGTTTCTTGACGAGAGCCAATGCCTTGCTTAGGAAAAACTTAACCTATCAGGTATCCATTTTCATTTACTCTCTTTATAGCAGTTTCCTATAGTTCTAATACGACTCTTTGTATGTATGTGTGTTGGTATAGAAACGGAACATATGGAGCAACGTTCGGCTCATCATGATCCCTTTCCTCCTCTGCCTAATGCTAGTGGCTTTACAAATCGTTTTCGATACAGTGGTTAATAACGCGGACAATAATCGTTGTGGTTGTCAATGTATTGTCACCAATCAAAATGGTAACTGCTTAAACGAGACTTGCGGTATAGAATTTTCGAGTTCAGATCAAGCATTCTTTTGTCCCATATCTAGTCCTCCGAGATGGCCTCCATTGTTACAAGTCCCGCGTCCTGAAAGCCGTGCTGTTAATACTACTTTCCTTCCGTACATGGGCCTACCTGATGAAACTTGCAGAAGAACAAGAACTTGTCCTGTTACCATACTTTTTACTGGGAATAACCGTTCCCTTGGAACAAGTGCGTACGCCTCTCTTCTTCTTTGGGCGTAGTCTATATTAATTTTCTCTGGAACTAATAACCTTCATGTGTTTTCTCTAGGTTTATTTGGGAATCTGCTACCTAGTTCTGTAACAGTGAACATCTCTGATCCTTTGCAGGGTTTAGCCTATAATGTTTTGGTAAGTTCTCTGTTCGAATCATGTTTTCTTCCACTATGAAGTGTATACCTCTGTGTCTTAATTAGCTCTTCTTTTTTCGGAAATCATTTTATCAGGGTACTGAGGCAGAGTCAGAACTCACCAATTATCTTGATCCAGGGATTGCGTCAAATCTTTCAATCTACAATATCCAATCTGGGTGCATTTCAAACGCTGCGTTTCCGTTCTCATTCGAAGAAGAAACTCTCAAGTTTAAGAAAGGTATTAAGTTTCCGATACTGTTGATGTTAAGAGGTGCCTATTAGCCTGCCTGGAAACTAGTGCTCTATGAAGTGACTAATTACTTCCCAATTTCTTGAACATTGGATGTTACTGAATAGCTCTTAATGTAATTTAGTCCCATGTTTGCTGAGCATACTATTTTCTATGTGAGGAGACGATTAACTTAATGGTTTGTGTTAAACAGAGCTGAGATGTGCTCAAGGATTGAATCTCTGGCGAAATAACTCCAGACAGGTCAATGATGTGATATTCAAAGGTTATCGGAAAGGAAATCCCGAGGGGAAGATAAATGAGATTGCTGCAGGTTGTTGCTCAGCTTTTCTGTTATATATATATATATAACCCCATGTTTAATAAGTTATGCGTACCTGAGACTTCTGACTCGTCCTGTCTGTTTTCTTGTTTCCTTAGCGTACGACCTTTTGAACACGGATAGGAACAACTTCAATGTGCACATCTGGTACAACTCAACATACAGAAACGGCACAAATGATAGGCCTTCAACGTTGCTTCGAGTTCCTGGCTTAGTCAATTTGGTAAGAAGAAATTAAACATGTACTCAAGAAAATAAATATACAACATTTTCCACGGACTTAGGGCTTTGCCAAACTGCAGGTGTCAAATGCTTACCTTCACTTTCTGCAAGGCCCTGGAACAAAAATGTTGTTCGAATATGTCAAAGAAGTGCCTAAACTAGAAAGAAAACTTCGTCTAGACATCGCATCTCTAATTGGCCCTCTTTTCTTCACATGGGTTATTCTTCTTCTGTTCCCGGTACGTTTGCTTTTAAATTTTAATAGATAATCCATACATATATATTTTTGGATGGTTTAGGGGCCGATGATCCATACATATTAAACACTTAAATTCTGGGGGGGGGGGGGGGGGGGGTGGCAAAATCCATCACAAGATATGCACTTACAAACTAAGAGCCATTGTGTGTGCAGGTGATCTTGTCGTCATTGGTGTATGAGAAACAGGAGCGTCTAAGAATCATAATGAAAATGCATGGGCTAGGAGATGGTCCTTATTGGATGATTTCCTACGCTTATTTTCTTTCCATATCCATGCTCTACTTTATAGCCCTGATGATATTTGGGTCAGCAATAGGTAATACTGCTTTATAAATGTTTTCTTAACTAGAAAATTTTCCACTCTCTAGGCTTATGATAGTTTCTGGTTCCTCACAGGACTCAAGTTCTTTCGGATTAATGATTACAGTATCCAGTTCACGTTCTATTTTCTCTATGTAAATCTGCAAATTGCTCTTTGCTTTCTAGTTTCTTCAATATTTTCAAAGGTCAAGACATCAACAGGTACAAAAACCGTAGTTCTTGAATTATGTTCAACAACATATTGGAACTAAAGGAATTAATGGGCTTCCTCTTATCTCTAACTTGTAGTTTCTTCTTACATATACGTGTTCTTATCTGGACTTGTGGGCTCGTTTTTACTCCAGTTTCTGATTGAAGACTCATCATTTCCTAGTAAGCTATTACAAGAAAGTTATAACTGCACTCGTTTATGTGTTTTTCTCACGATTGCATATCATTTAATACTTTTCCAGGAGGCTGGATCATTGTCCTCGAGTTGTATCCTGCCTTCTCCTTATTCCGTGGACTCTATGAATTCTCACAATTTTCTTTCCGCGGAAACTTGAGAGGGGCAGATGGGATGAAATGGAAAGATTTTGGTGATAGTGCAATGGATGAAGTGTTCATCATCATTATCGTTGAGTGGTTTCTAGCACTCATTGCAGCATACTATATTGACAAGATTGTTTCATCTGGAAAAGACCCGTTGTTCTTCTTGACCAACCCTTTCCAGAAATCCCCTTCTATGAGAAGGCCTAGTTTGCAGAGGCAAGGCTCCAAAGTCGTAGTTGAAATGGAAAAACCAGATGTCACTCAGGAGGTATAATAAATGGAACACCATATATTTCATTTTCTTGATTCTTTAGGCTCTGAAATAAAGAAAACAATTGTGTAAATCAGATAGAAAAAGTTGAGAAGTTGATGCTTGAGCCGAGCACAAGCCATGCGATTGTTTGTGAGAACCTGAAGAAGGTGTATCCAGGTAGGGATGGGAACCCGCCGAAGTTGGCAGTGCGTGGGTTATCCCTCGCTGTGCCTTCAGGAGAATGCTTTGGCATGTTGGGACCTAATGGTGCTGGCAAAACATCTTTCATCAATATGGTTAGTACCAAAATGGGAAAAACATTTTGTGATTTGTTAAGTTTAGCTTATAATACCATAGAAGTGTATGATAGATTATATATCTTGTAACTATAGTAATATATACTGTCTTTTCCTGACCAGATGACTGGGCTCCTGAAACCAACATCCGGAACAGGGCTTGTTCGAGGTTTGGATATATGCAATGATATGGACAGAGTATACACCAGCATGGGCGTCTGCCCGCAGCACGAGTAATTGAACTCATAACTTCCATTCATTTGTTCTTCCCAAAAAAATGGCAAAAGAGCACATAGAGAGTATAGTTGTTGTCTTGTTCCCTTATTGTCTGCTGTGTATCAGTTTACTCTGGGAAACGCTGACAGGAAGAGAACATCTGCTGTTTTATGGGAGACTTAAGAATCTCAAAGGCTCTGAGCTCATCCAAGTATGTTATCAATCTTACTTGTCTAGACTCTGCGTTACTACAAAAGTTACTAAAATCTCAAATTCTGGGATCATCAATCGATCTCCGATCCTTATTTTCCTTTCATTAGGCCGTGGAAGAGTCTCTTAAGAGTGTCAACCTTTTCCACGGAGGAGTTGCTGATAAACCTGCTGGGAAATACAGCGGAGGTATGAAAAGGCGGCTGAGTGTTGCCATTTCACTTATCGGAAACCCTAAGGTACACTATTGTCTGATTATTATCTGACTGAAGCGTTAGAAGAAGTATACCTAGAGCTAGAGCTGTCAAATAATCTGTCCAGCAGCCAATTGAACTTGTCCAGACAAACCATTTTTTTATGCTGGGTTATAATTGGTCGGTCTATAATGGACAATGATAAAAAAATCATCCATGCCCAATAAAGAACATGGCTGTGGACTGCACACTTCATAATAGGCCAGAGAGTTGAGCTCTATGAATCTTTTAACAAACTCCTTTTTTTTCAGGTTGTTTACATGGATGAGCCAAGCACAGGACTTGATCCAGCCTCAAGAAAGAATCTATGGACAGTCATCAAGCGTGCAAAGCAAAACACTGCCATCATCCTTACAACTCACTCAATGGAAGAAGCAGAATTTCTTTGTGACCGTCTAGGGATATTCGTAGACGGAAGCTTGCAATGCATAGGCAACCCAAAAGAGCTGAAAGGAAGGTATGGTGGATCTTATGTGTTTACAATGACAACCTCTTCAGAACACGAGGGAAACGTGGAAAGGCTGATTCAAGATGTCTCCCCAAACGCCAAGAAGATATATCACATCGCAGGGACCCAGAAGTTTGAGCTCCCAAAGGAAGAGGTTCGGATCTCAGAGGTGTTTCAGGCGGTTGAGAAGGCTAAGAGCAATTTTACCGTCTTTGCTTGGGGACTCGCAGACACAACTCTTGAAGATGTCTTCATTAAGGTTGCTAGAACGGGTCAAGCTTTTAATGTCTTCTCTTGATGAGATTCATAAGACGTCAATATTTGTTTGTGCATTTAAAACTGCTACTATATGATACAAAGTTAGCGATTGTAAGATTTTATATATATATGTATATTATTACTGGAAATATATGTCACATTTTTGTGGATTACACTGAGATTTCAAAACAATTGGTTTTAATCTGTTGATTCATAGATCCACGATCAACTTTGGGATTAGTTTTACCAGTAGTCTTGTTATTTCTTTTGTTTGTAACAAAAAAATACTCACCATTAATTAATAGCTGCGATTAGTGTTAAGAAAATTGGATCTCGCATGAGAATTAAGTGTGATTTTTAAAAAATAATATGTTTGAGACATAAATATTAGCATCTTATTAGGGGAATTTTCATCTTTACTATTTTCTTAATATTATTATATATGTTTACCACTACTAAAGAGATATTTTCAAAAAAAAAAAAAATTTTTCATTAAGTGACAAAAGACTCTTATACCCTTGTTCTATAAATATATGTAATAAATAACTTTTTTAATAAAACAAAATAAAAATAATTTTTTTATGTTTTCGAATTATACTTTTTCAAATTCGAACTTTCTTATAAATTTTTTTTCTAAAAATTGTTTTTTCAAAATTTATGTTTCAAACTATTTTTAAAATTTCTTTTAATATTTTTTAAGTATTTATTTGATATTTATTAGAATTCTAAGTTTCAGATTCCAAAAACTATACCACACATCTCAACTCTAAACTCTAAGTCTAGATTAGTTAACTATAAGGGTATAAATTTTTTTACCCTTTATTAAAAGCGAGAATAAAAATAGTTAGTGTAAACAAAAAAAATTGTAACTATGAATGTGGTATTTGTGATAATTTTCCATCTTATTAAAAATGAGAAAATGTTTGCTTATTTTAAACATCTAATACGTGATTCCAGTATCCCTTTATTATTAAAGGAGGAGCATCATTAGAGACTAAACTTAAGCTCATGTGTTAATAACAAGAATGCCATTTTCGATATGGCAACACCATATTCACTCTCACCCTCTCTAATTAATCATCCTCTCTTTATTAGACTTATTACATTTTTTGCCATTATTCATTAATTGTAACTTAACATAATGTTATATTCACATTTACATAACATGTTTGTTAGTGTGTATGCAATGTGATCTCTAACTTAGTTTACACTCAATTTGTTTGATTGGTCCAAGCAAAACCAATGCATTTCACGATTTTGTCTAATAGACGTGATTTTATTTATATTCTTTAAAATGATATTCTATAAGCACAAAATCTATTCGACAATTTTAATAATAAAAAAAAATCATTTCTCCTGAAGAACAATTTACAAAAGTTAGCCAATTGAACAAAAATAGTTTTCTTTAGAAACAAAAAATGTGTTTTCTATGAAATTTGAATCATAAATTCTACTTTTACTTTAATATTAAAAAACCATACTGTTAAGAAGATTTTTTTAAAACTTATTATATAATGTTTAGAAGCAAAAATATGTTTTCTATGATATTAGAATCACACATATGATTTTTTACTTTAATATTGAAAAAACCATATTTGTTAATAAGATTTTACTTAAACCACATCTTTAGACGCGAAAATGTGTTTTCTATGATATTTGAATCATAAAATATATTTTTTACTTTAATATTGAAAAAACCATATATGTTAAGAGGATTTTATTCAAATTAATATATTTTGCTCAGAAGATTTTATTTAAACTTAATATATAATATTTACACCGTTAAATATGAAATACTGAAGAATACATCTTCAAAAGTTATAAAGAGGAGGACCCTGTATATAATGTGTATGAATCAGAGCAAATTTTAAAGTTCATATAGTTCTTATGGTCCAAGATTTGTTTTATGCAGGTAATTTTAAGCTGTCCACTGTACATCGGATGTTTAAATTACGCTAGATACATTTTTTCTAAAATGGTATAAAATACAGTGCACTTCATAATAATGTCATTTCCTCTTGAACCCTATCAAGAATGCCTTCCAAGCGCTCTGCAATTATAGCATTTATTCCCGCTCCCTGAACATTTCAAAAATCAATTATACATTGTCAATTAGCATTATTTGTGTGCAAATGACTGATCTTCATATTTTTTGAAACACAAGGAATGATCTTCATAATATTCAAAATTAGGAATGATGACACATATTCCTGTTTTAAACGTACTCATTAATGTAATTGATTTTGGTAATAGAAAATTACTGTCGAATTAGGAATGTTTTTGAGCTAAATATAACATTAATTCCTATTTTAAACATACTCATTTATTCATCGACATTGATTGAGTTTTAATTTATTTGCGTTGACCAATATATGTAATTGTTTTTATTATAGACTAATAGTCCATCGAATCCGACGTGAATTTGAATTACGAACATGCTTATGGCAAGTGATGGACAATCAATATTAATTTTCATTACGCAAATAAAGATGACGATTAGTTATCATTATTTACCCTAGCACCACACCTTTTATATATATATATATATACAAGGCTTTCTATCTACAATTCCTCACCATATTGACCTTCTCAATACATCCTTACGACAAACATTCTTGCAAGCAAACACTCATGGCGGACCTTCTCAATACATCCTCACCATATTATTTTCTTATATTTTGTTTCTTTCATATATTATTACTAGAATAGGCCCGCCCTACGGGCGGGAATTGATGGACCAAGTTTTAGAATATGTAATTATATGTCAATTTTATACACTATAAAATAAATAAATTAATCGGATTTGGTCAAAAGAAAATGAAATATTGATTTCTAATACTATTATATCATAATTTTGTGAGGGTATATAAAATAATGGGTAATGATGTTTTTTTTTGGAGAAATCTTTGTTAAAGTTATTGTATTTGGTTAGTAGAATGTTAGATACTTATAATATTAACAATGGTGATTTTTTTGGCATTTGTTTGTTTTTTTTGTGTGATATATTTTTGGTTATATTTATTTATATATTATGTAATTGATCGCACTATTTCTTTTATTAATAAAAAAGAAATGGAGAAATAAGAAACAAAAACAAAAATCAACAAAGGCGACAAATGTATTATTTAAAATGGATAAATTAAGTACAACTTATTGTTCTTAAAAATGAGAAAAAATTCTACTAAAATATTGTGTCTCGACATGTATGGCATCTTATGTTCATTCGGATCCAATCAATTATGCCTTGATGATGATAGATATGGTTGCATTGCAATAAATTTATAAACCCGCCTTTTACAATCTGCTCAATGCATATAGTGAAAGGTTCATCTTCCTCCGCCGGTGAGGGTGCTCTTCTTTCGGTATGCAGGTTTGTTGAAGCTATGCGAATTGCTTGGGGATTGAAATATGTTATATATAGTTATAGATGTGTACCCTTGTAATTATGCATTATGGATTATTTTATGTATTTCAGTAATTTTGTAATTATATTTGTTATATCTTGTTAGTTTTTTTTTACAATTTTCTGATGTATTAATCTTTGGTTGTGGTTTAATCATTTTCAATATTAATTTTCCAAAGCTCAAGTTTTATGACTAAAAAATGAAAAGGTTATGTCAGACTCACTCCTTATTTTATTTTTAGTTAACCTGTAATGGAGTTATGTATTTATACAAATTTTCACTAAATCCATCATATTCGCCCTTTTTATTTTCTTTTGCAAGTCTGGGTTCGGTGCAACAAAACAAAATTCAATTACTTGCAAGTCAAGCTTGTTGTTACTGCCATCATGGTCACTTGTACTTGTTTCTCGACCATGGTTGATAAAAGGTTTGGACTTATAATGATGATAAATTGACTTTCATTACATTTAAACGAAGCTACATATGTAATTTGTAAAACATTTGTTATTTGTCTTTTTCTTCTTCTTACTGATATGACCTTCTTTTTATCTGGGACATTTGAGAACAGCCACTTTATTACAAACTTGATTAACAACAATAGATTTCATGAATGAATTCAGATAATAAGTGGAAACTAAGAAGCTTTGGAATGCTTGACGGACCGGTTTTTGTAAAATATATAATTTTGTGTAAATTTTCTTTATGTTAAGTTGGGGTCGAGTGTTTGGATTGCCGTTGGTTATTCGGTACCGGATGAGGCATCAGTTGAATGGGTCACAGCTAAAGCTTGGAATGCTTGAGTGGTCTCTCTGGCTTCTTCAGCCAATATGACAGAAGCATGATTTGTGGACGCCATGTTTTTTTTTTCTCTTTTGAGATATTGTAAGGACGTAGTTACTTCGTATGCTTGACTGTGGATGCTTTTATATTGTTTTGTGTCTGTGGTGCTGTGTTTTATTATTCAAACGGAGATATATGTTTTTACTGCGGTTAATTGAAGATTTCAATATTCTTGCTAATAATTGACAGCTTGAATTTTAGCCGTAATTATAGTATTCGAATATGGGAACAAAATTATTTTTGAGTATATGGTTTGAGGCGTAGTTGATGTTGTTGGTGTGATTGCTAATAATCCGGTTAATCTTGATACCTTCGTTTGTTGATATGGAAATAATATTGAGTAAGATAATCTTGGCCTATAGGGCCATTTATTTATAGTAAATATATTTTACCAAATTTAAGGCCAACAGTTAAGGCTTTAGTTATTTTGTATTTCAATTAGACCAACAACAGAATTTGAGTAATTGTTATCTAATATCGTGTGAATGAATGCTTCACTTGAGGTCGGACTTGTATATATTATTATATAAGTGAGTGCTTAGATGCACGTTGGTAAATTATTCTTTTTATAAGTGCTTAGATGCACGTTAGTAGTGTTTATTCTTGGGGATTCTATTTGTTTATGAGTTTTTTAGTAAGCATATGGTAATAAATTAAGATGTTCTGGATATATTGGACCATTGAAACATAATATATGTGGGTCACAGACTCCAAAATGAAGCCATCAAGCTTTACAAACCTTTGTAAAACTGAGTATTGATTTCATCAGAGTATTAGAAGGAAAAACGATAGAAAAGAGGGAGTCTGAGTATTTTGAAAATTTGATGCGGAGTGCACTCTATTACGATATCCTTGTCGAAGCTAAGAATTCTTCAGGAACACATTGGCTGCTTTCCCTGCAATGAAAGTGATAAAGTCAGTATTAGAAATAAAAACAAAACTGAGATATCACACCATCTAAACCTACTTAATGCTAGTCTTTGCGTCTCGAAGGCCCTTGAAGATCTCTTTCTAGACAATATTGGTTACTGCATCCACACCGTCTAAATCAGAGGTATCGTCTAATATCCTAAGCCCCTCCGGTGTTGTTACTCGTGATAGCGCCACATACAACTGGCTGTGAGCGAAGACTGTCCTAGGAAGATATAAAGCACCTTGATTCAAACTCTGTCTTTAACTTTTATTGATTGTCATCGCATAGCAAAGACGCAGCGGATATTGACGGCGACATAACGTGAAAGGATGCATGGTGTCAAGAGGAGAGAGCTGTATCCGAGGGACCAATATTCCCAGTCATGATCTTTTGTTATGATATATTATATGTTAAGTAAAATGATATGAAACGTAAACATATCGAATTTAATTGTCTGAACTGTTGGTCTTTGTCTTTTTATTGTAGCGAAGGGTTTACACATCAAAAATGAATACTCAAGTAATATTAATAGAATAATATTCCATTTCAAGCAGTATTTCAGTGATCCAAATATGAATAAAAATCTTAAATACAGAACAACTGGAAAACGTGATAAGCTCGTCTGTAACCAAATATAAAATAACCAAGATTCAAAGATTAAGTGGTCAATAAAACATGGATAAAAAAAACACATGCGTAAGCATTACTGAAAGCGGAAAATACTGCACAACTTCAAGTTTCCAATCCTCTCCACCCATGCCGTACGTGCCTTCTTCTTAATTCCCGAGGATCCTTGCACCTGACTGATACCACCAGTCTCCACCTTAACACGAACCGAGATGGCACCACTGTTGTCGTCTCCATTGTCATCATCAACTCCCTATTCAGATCAAAATAACCAATTAATATATACCGTGAAGCTAACTGACCGTAATTTAGTACATGGAACTTACATTGGCAACAAACTGAGGGAGCGGAATACGGTCACCTTCACTAAGGATGCAGGAGATCGTAAAAATTTGATGGTTTTCAGTGAAGTTGTATGCACTGACCTTGACCTGGAACTTGTAGGTTTTACCCTCCATGTCTGCAACAGATGGAGGTGCCGGAGTGTCCCACGGGTTCACACCATCACCAGCATGAGGAAGCAACCGTTGAATGCAATCTCATGAGTAAAATTTCAAGACGAAGATGCATGACAGGCAGAGTAAAAACATACCAAAAGATGGCAAGCTTCATAGGCTCTCATATTATGCAGTTTTGTCATAACCCCATCAAAACAAACAAAGAGGCCTTCAACATTTTCATCTCCAATGGACATCTCCACCCGATACCTAGCAGTCAGTTAACACGTATCAAAACTCAAAGTTGACTATGTGTGTGGACACAAACGCCAATGAAAGTAAATACGGTGTGAACAAATTGAACATACATCAGTCTTCAGAACACCAACAGCATTAGTATTATTACAATCCAGACATGTGAAAGCCGAGACAGTGCGTTGGAGCTTCTTGGTACAGTTGGAGCAAGAAACGTAGCACCATCCCTTGTCCAGCTTGATACCAGTGACCTTCTCGGTGCAGATGAAATCAATCTCCTACATTCGTAAATCAGCAGCATCAAACTTTTAACTTTAATTCATTCTATACTCAAATAAAATATATGGTTGGAACACCTGAGAGGAAGCAGAATTGACAAATTCATTGAGATCAGCTATGCTCAGGGATTCCACCTTGTCGTAGCCCTTAAGACCAGTGTCTTGGGCAACCAGCCTGTAGAAGTCTCCCCTGCGATGGTTTCCTTGTCAAAATATATGTGTGTGCCTGAAGTGGCATTCAGAAACAGATGACCTGAAAAATAAAAATGCTTTTAATGTACTGAGAATACTTAAAAGGAGACTATGTGATGTTAAGCTCAAGTAATTACCTCCCACAATTTTGGGGTTGATACTGGTTGCAACCAGAACCCTTGGATCACCTCCCATTGATTCAAGTTGATTGTGGAGCTTGACAGGCTGTGAGTCGAACATACTCATAGTGACCGAAACATCACTGATAACACGTACATAAGAAAAGTGATAAAAAAATGTAATATTTTTTCAAATAGAAAACCAGTATTAAAATCTAAATGGATCAATATGGAAGAATTAGCTACTTATCCATTTTAATGGTTGCCATCAAATGGTTCTTGTCATGTGGAGGGTCGGTGACAGTGCTCTTCGCAGCAGTTATCTCACCGATAATGTCTGTGGAATGATAATTATTAGATAACTAAACAAAATAGACAAATTTACAGGTAAGAGCAGTACCTGGAAGCTGAGTGTTTGTGTTGGCAAGACCAAGCAGCTCACCGGAAAGATCGGAATAGCCGGTTCGGTTATCTCATCAAAACATGTTGAATCGCTGAAACGAACCATCATAGAGGAGTCCGACAGTCGGTAATTCTGATTACATCGGGTCACATCAAAACCGGCTAGGGAATATAGTGAACCCACCTTCAGATTAGGCATGTGAATTGCAAGCCGGTTCACATTCACCGTCGCCGGCATCATGGTCGACTAAACAAAAAATGATAAGAAAATCCTGTAATAAAGATTCAACACGACGGACGGTTCTGAAGAAAATATTAAAAACAATCACTAATCAGTTCTGAAGATCTAAACATGAATTGTTGGTAGAAGGATTAAAGACGGTTGAGACATTTAAATTAAAAAACCAAAGTACTTATGAACTCAGGCAAAGGTTCAGAACAAACCTGGGAATCAAGCAGAAACATATCGACTCCCATGAGTTCGCTACCCCATCGGAGGTTCATGGACTCCAAGAAGCGGAGCAACCGGACTTGAATGGTGGAGGAGCATCGTCCGGTCTTCAGATCGAAAAGGATGATCGCTGCTTTAGCCATATTCAGGATATAAGTTTCATCGAGTGACGGAGACAAAATCTATACGAAAACCCTAATACAAATTGAAATAATGTAAGGCCCAGATCCAATTAAAAAACCAACGTAAGACAAAGTTTAATGAAACACAGTGTTTGGTTTTTTAATGAAACGCAGTGTATTTGGCTTTGGACACATGTCGACTCCTGACGAATCCATTTAGTGACGTGGCTCGCTGTAGAAAGAGAGAGTCTCTTCTTTATGTTATTAGACTCTATTGCTTATCCTATGTTTTATTTTATATTTATAATTTATTTATGAAAACAATAATTCTATTGCCACTATTGCCAATGTTTTGTTTAACTTTACTTCATAATTTATTTTATATAAGCTTTTTTTACTCTTAGAAATTTACTTCCAGGACCTATACTTCAAAGTAACAAAACAAATATACAAGTTTAAAAAACAAATCGAAGCTTAATTTATATAGACATACACAATTTCGTGAAATCTTTTACCATATAAAATGTAATATTTCTTTCTATGATTTTTATTTTTCTAATACCTATATATTTAAAGTGATAAACTATAAGTCTCTTAACTCCGCGCAGGGCGCGGATTATCACCTAGTTTTCTTATTAATTATGTTCGTAACATGTATTCACCACTGATATTAATTGCGGTTTAAAGAAAATTTTATTGAATACTTAAAGAAAATCTAATTGTCTTTTTTTTTTGTTAAAAGCATCAGATTTTATTGAGTACTTAAAGAAAACTTAATTGCCATTCAAGATTTGATTTTCATGTGCATATTATCAAATATTAGTACTTTAACAAACTTCAGCAAATATAGGATAGTCAAATAAATATAAAAAAAATAATTGTTAAGACTAAATTATGTGGATATTTATTTAGAAATTGCCAAAAATACCACATTCATATTACCATTTTTCATATTTACACTAACTATTTTTACCCTAACTTTTAATGAATGATAAAAAAACATTTATAACCCTAGGGTTAACTAATCTAGATTTCGAATAAAAATGGAAATAAGTCAAAAATTTAAATGACAACTCTTTAAGTAGATAAAAATAGAACTCTATATTAATAGATGGACAATTCTCTCAACTAGCTATTTTTAAATTTTTGTTACAAAAATAGCCTTTAATAAGGAAAATGACCATAATATAAATATATTTTTCTTTTTCAGTAAAATATTTTGGTCATTTTTCTCTTTTTTTTTTTGGACAACATGTCATTTTTCTCATTAACTGTTATTTTTATGAAAAAATTAAAAAAAAAAACTATCAGAGGGAATTATTTTTAATATTGATTAGATTAGATTATACAAAACTTAACCTGTAAAGTTGATCCAATTCCTATTTCCATTTCCATTTCGCAAAAAAAAAAAAAAAAAAAAGAAGCTGATCCAGTTTGCATGATATATCCCGGTACAAAAACCAGTCGATTCAAAACGAGTAAACCGATCCGAATGTTGCACCGGTCCGTGATGAGCAAATCCCTGAAAAGGAAACGCTTACTCCAAGACGACGGCGGCGATCCTTATCCGGAACTCCTTAGACCTAGCGCTGACGAATGTAGAGACGTAAGGGATGCTTTGTTGTCGCTCCACGGGTTCCCTCCCGAGTTCGCCAGTTACCGCCGTCAGAGACTCCGATCACTTGATGGTCACGATACACAGTGTTCGGTGGACTCAGAAAGTGTGCTTGATGGGCTTGTTAAAATTCTTCTTTCGCAGAATACCACTGAGGCCAATTCTCAAAGGGCTTTTGCATCTCTTAAGGCTGCGTTTCCGAAATGGGAAGATGTAAGTGAGGTTGTCTTGATGCTGTCTAGTTGAAAAGCTTTGTGTTAGTCATTGGATTGTATATAATGTCAAGGTTCAATCACTTAGATACGTAAAGTGTTACATTTTTGCATTGTTTGTTGGTTAGAAAAGTTATTTTGTTGCATCCCTTGTAGGTTTTGGTTGCTGAGCCAAACTCCGTTGAGAATGCTATAAGATGTGGAGGATTGGCCCCGAAAAAGACCGTCTGTATCAAAAACATTTTGAGCCGTTTGCAGAGAGAAAGAGGCAGTTTGTGTTTGGAGTATCTGCGCGGTTTGACGGTAGAAGAAGTAAAAACTGAGCTCTCTCATTTTAAGGGAATTGGACCCAAAACTGTAAGAGTCCTCTCTCACTCTGGCTTTTCTTTTGTCACTCGAAAGGAACAATTTTTAACAACCTTCTTATGCTCAGAACTCTTGGTATCAATGTCACATTAAGATAAAGATCGTTTTGGAAATTGACATTGGAGGTGTATTGATGAATGACAGGTTTCTTGTGTTCTGATGTTCAACCTCCAGCACAATGATTTCCCAGTCGACACACATGTGAGTAGTTTCAGTAGTTCTAATGGTTGGTATTTGTTTTCTTTCAAAGATGGGAGTTATAAAACCAACTTAAACAGGTGTTTGAGATCTCCAAGGCGTTAGGTTGGGTCCCGAAAACCGCAGACAGGAACAGAACCTATGTTCACCTCAACCACAGGATTCCGGATGAGCTCAAGTTTGATCTGAACTGTCTGCTATATACACATGGTAAGCTCTGCAGCAACTGCAAGAAGATTGCTGCTAAACCAAAAGCAAAAGCCAAAGCTAAAGTAGCGTCCCCTGATGATTGCCCGCTTCTGGGGTTTCTGGTTTAGTCTAGATAACCAGGATTATAACTAGTTTATTTTGGTAATTTTTTTCTGGTATCCTTTCTCGACTTGTTGCTTAAAAAAATTTGTCTACCATCAGTTTGATATATTTGGTTGTATCAGTTTGAGGAGCCTATTCAATTGTAGTTTCCTGTCACTATTATCTGTTCGTGTATATGAATGCGACAATAACTGTGGGGTCAAAATTGAATAATGCTAGTTAACAAAAAAAAATTGAATAATGCTTTAAGGTTTGGAGCAAAAAGCGAAACAGTCAAAATTACAATATTACTAGGATAAAGACTTGCACATACGAAAATTATTTAAGAAATATCGTATGAAAAATAAAATTTATATTATTGATCGAATTAATATTTTTGGCCCTTAAACAATTTTTTTTTAACTTTTTTTTGTTAATTACATAATTTCTTTACTAATGAACTGATCTCATTTTTAAAAATATTTTAGGTCAAAAAATTATTTATCGCAGAAAAACCTAACGTTTAGGCCGAAGAATCTCATGTCTACTATTTGGTTACAAAGAAACTATGCCAGCTCGGTTTTATATCATGATTTAGCAATTCAAAGTTAATTAAGGTTATTAGTACGTTCACGTGTCAATCCTATCTATTTTTGATATTTTTCTCCTTTTTGTGTCATTTTGGTTATTGCTCGATATAAATATTGATTTTTGAGTTTATTCTCATTTCTTTCTTTTATTTTGGCTTGAGATTCAGAAAATGTTTAAGATTCAAAATTATTAAAGAGATACATGCTTAGTTTAAGAACTGCGCTTTGTGCATAATAAATATTTTATATTAATTACTTATTTTATAATTTTCTGCATATTATGAAATAATAAAATAATAATTATATATTAAATAACTAAGAAATCAATTATTATTACATATTAAATTGGCATGTATCAATCAAATGAGCGCTCTTGTTTATTCACAATCATTTTAGGATAAATAAATCAAAACAATCAATCTTATCTATCGTATATGATATAAAATTAAATTTAAACAATATGGAGTATATATATATATATATTAACATAAACACCTATTAAAATAAAATAATTTATTTATATGATTTTATTATCATTGTATCTTATTATAGAAAATAATTTAAACATTGATCACAAAAGTTTATGTGAAACTTTTAATAGTTTAAGTAATTTATACTCGTTTTTAAAAATTTAAAATACAACATATACAAAAAAATCAAAATTTTTAATATATGATTAATGTAATTGTGTAATTTATTTTAATAATACAGAATTAAAAAAAATGATAGAAAATATACAGATTATTAGCAGATCTTCATTATTTAAAATCATTAATTACTATATATATATATTATAATAGGTAGTTTCGTACATTTTATTTAAGGAAATAATAATAATAAATTTCAATTTGATAAATGAATGGTCCATGATAAACATACTATACAATATAATATTTTCTAGCAATTTAATTTTGGACTAACAAAATTTTCAATTGATTTTCAAGCCGCAACGTAAACAAATTAACATTTCAATTACGTGACAACTCAGCATGATACTTTTTTAATTAGTACAAACTGCATGTTCTAAACTTTTTAAATGTTTCTCTAATAATATATAAGGAATGCTAAACCATTGATCATTAATTTTTAACATAATAATTTTAACAGCTTTAGTTAATTTTAAATTCAAAATATAACAACTACGAAAAAATCTATATTTTAATTTTATAGCTAATTTGATTGTTTAGTTTATTTGAATAATATAAAATTAAATAAAAATGATGGATGGAATATAAATTGTTATCAAATCTTTATTATTAGAATCATTAATTGTCTTATATATTAGTCATATTTGGTAATTTCGTAGCTTTTATTTAACGAAAGAAAATATTATAGTAATTGTACAGTTTAATTAATTTTATGATTAATTTAATGAAAAGTATAATATATACTTAATTGGACCAACATATTTTCTAAGGATTCTGAATTTTATTCTGGTGATGACACGTGGCTATACTTAAAGGTCGTAATGTTTCTCAATTAATATATAAGTGATTAGTTTACTTTACAGAAATCCGATAAATTAATGCTTTATAAATTAAACACGGTAAATTAATAAATTCTTCCGATCTCAAGTTGGACCTGTATAAAATATGACACAATTTCATAAAATTATAACATTTTAAAAATTCCTATCTATATATATGGTCTTATCGAAATCATAAATTAATAATTACGATATATATATATACCTAGCATTTTATTGTTTATACAAAAACTCCAGGTTAAATTTATAAATTATACAAAAACCAAGACCACCTTCATGTTCTTGGGCTCCAAAGTTTCTCCTATTTTACCCAATGGATCGAATCCCCTTTTTGGAGGATTTGAGTTCTACCAGAACCGTACAATGGCAATGCAAGCTTTTTACAAATATCTAACAGAAGTAGGAAGCTGTACATAACATAATTGGAAAACCTAATGCGATAATTTATCCAAACTTCCTTTCATCATTTTTAACAACGTTTGTGTCGACCACTCAAAGTGATTTTTCGCGTTCGAGCTTTCACGTGAAGAGTTAGAGTGGTTAATATCATTTATACCCATAATAAATAAAATATATTAATTAGCTAAAAATAAAAACGAATTTGATTTTTTTTATAAGATAAGTGATTAAAATTAATAATAATTAGAATGATCCAAAGTCTAAAAATAATAATTCATGTATATATATGTATATATATTGTGTTGTTATCCAAAAATATCTTTTAATAAAAAAATTTTAAAATTAAGAAACAGAAAACACATAACTAAATAGTAATCAAGTAATAAATAAATTCTTATTATATAATTGGAAAGATAATGTTGAGTGATTTCTAAGATTTATTTATAAATGATGAGTATAGTATAAAAAGAAGTTGTTGAAAAATTTATAATACGTAAGAATTTTAATTAGTAATTCATATATTAATAAAAAATTATAAAATAATTAATAAATAATTATAAAATTCAACTTTCACTTACCAGAGACGAGAATTATGTGTTCCATTATTCTCCGATTAATATGAAATCAAAAAATCCGTTGTAAATCACCATGAAAGGGGACCACGTGTTGCTGAATGAAACGTAAAAAGAAGAAGACGACAAAGACGGTATACCTAATTAGAGAACATTGTGCAATGACTAGCTTAAACCAAGGTTAGAAATTGTTTAAACCAGGGAGACTACCAGCTTCTGGCATGACAACTGGTCTCCGATGGGGAATCTCTACTCCTATCTAAATGCAGGTTCTTCGCGCTTGGGCATTCCACGGTCAGCATCTGTTGCCTCTCTCTACTGCAACGGTCGCTGGCTCCTACCATCTGCGCATACGGACGCTCAAGTCTCTCTACAAATACACTTGACGACCATTACACTGTCACAGAGCAATGACTATTATGAGTGGGTAATGGAAGGTAGAGCAAGAAGCAAGTATAATATGGGTGAGGTTTATACCTATCTCAAGGGCGAGCAACCGCTGGTACCTTGGGCGAAGGTGGTCTGGAACTCCTATGGTATACCACGTCATAGCTTCCATACATGGCTTGTGTTACTTGATCGCTGTCCAACGCGAGATAGAATGATTAGATGGGGAATCGCTGTTGATCCGACCTGCTTACTTTGTAATGGTCATCCTGAGAGTAGGAATCACCTATACTTCGAATGCTCCTACACTTTTTCGATATGGGAAGTAATCGCAAGGAGATGTCAAGTGCAGGCTCTAGTTGGTTGGGAGAGTACACTACAGCAACTACAATCACTAAGGAGTAATAAGGACCTCAACCGCCTTACCCTCCTCGCAGTTCAAGCTACCATCTATTGGATTTGGAACGAGCGTAATGCAAGACTCCACCGCCAGACCTACAAGTCATCGGACACTCTCATATCCACCATTGACAAGCAAATCCGGAACAAGCTACTAAGCTTTAGGCAAACGAATCCTCGCGCTTCCTCGGCAATGATGCAGCTGTGGTTCCTCACAACATAAACTACGACGATGAAAACGAAGCGTTCACAAACTCCCTCTCCACGACAAACGACTGAGTGCTTTTCTCTGTTTACTTCTACTTGGGCCTTAGGTTCTACTGATATGTGTCTCTATAACTCTAAATGCACTGGGTAAAGCCCAAAGCTTACTGAGGCCTGAAGCCTGTATTGTATTTTTCTTTCTCTTTTGCAATTTAAATATGAAAGCCAGCTTACAAAAAAAAAAAAAATTGGAAATAAATTGATTTAGACCAATTTTACAAATTAATTAAAACCAAAAATAATTTAAACCGAAACCTATTTAAACTAAACCGAAATCTATGTGAATTTAACCAGAAATTCGAGTGGATATGTCTGCTACAAGTTGTTTGTCCCAATCTAGTAATTAAAATTTAATTTAAAAGTCTGACGTCAAAGGTGGCAATTTTAAAAGTCTGCCACCAAATAAAAACAAAAGTCGATCAGAAATTTAAATCTGATAAACATATTTGTCATAAAAATTTATATCTATTTCCCATTGAAAGTTGGTCGTACGTACTTTTAAATCGATCTTAAAAATCTAACAATTCTGAAATAAAACTGACAATTTTAAAAAATCGGTTACTTCATGCGACAGACTTAAACATATAAATTTGGTGACAACGTTAAATCGGCCAGATAAAGTAGCCACCTCTAAAATATCTGTCGTGACTTAAAAAATCTTCCACCATATACATGGCAGATGTTAATATAACGATAGTTTTAATTAACAGATTTATATCCGGAAAAATATATTTTCTGTGAAACAAATCTGCCGTCGACGATTTCTTTCAAAATTTAAATGGCATTTTCGTAATATTAGATTTGGGCACAACTGTTAATAAAGGTATTTTCGTCCATTAAAATATTTTAGTAATTTAAAACTTTTATGCTATACGCTAGTAATAACTGAACTAATTTGAATTATTTTAGTAAACTTCCCTAAAAAAAACCATTTCCACTTTCATTTAGCTCTTCACTTGGCCTTCTCAGCACAGATTCATAACTTACATGGGTAAACTCTGCTGAAGCCTCCTCTCTCTTCCAGCCTTCTTCAAGACAAAGGTCCTCAACAGTCTGCAGTGCTCCCTTGTAGCTTAAGTTCTCGCGTTTTTTTTCTCGCAGAGGTTTTGTCTTCTCGAACCCAATTTGTTCCTCGCTAGAGGATCGTGTGAAAATCCATGAAAGAACTCCATCCGCAACAGAAGACACATTCCTGCCATTAGCTATCTCCCCAGACCTTGATATAGCTCCATTGTTCAATGCTGAGCCCATATACTTTTCTTGGATGCCTGAATATCGACTCAACCCAAAAGTCGCTGACAAGTGTTGCAGGAATCTAAGAATTTTACTGAGCTGGGTAGCTTCCAAGAAGCGAATGCATGTAGGTGACTGACCCAAACCACGAGTTAAGAACTGTGAACCCGACGGTAGATTTCGGAGTTCATCCACAGTAAATTGTATCACCTTATCTTAATCTCGTTCGGTTCGGCCTCCTGGTCTGAATCAAGTTACTCTCAATAGGGTTTTCGGTTATCTGCCTCGTAAAGCAGATTAGCATAGAAATGGCCGAACTCAATAGATAGAGAGTTTGGTGATACCTCCTCCACTGATTTTCTAGTAGATTCAATTTGTGCTATGGAAACACCTCTGCTTCGTAGCTTGATCCTCGTAGAAGAGACCTTCACGCACACTGTGAATTAGGGCCGAGTGTTGGTGGCGAGAGCATGAGCTTATCAGACCTCAGTTATAAATAGATTACAAAGCATTCTCCAATATTTGGAGTACACTTGCATATTAAAAGGCCTCCAACCACATCAAATAAATAGAATTTAGAAAAGGGAAAAAAAATGTCTAATTCCAAACAAGAGAAGTAAAAAAAAAAAAAAAAAAAGACCAGAGCCAAGCTTGAATCTGTTCTTCGGCTTTCAAATCCAAGCCCCCTTAGAAGAATCCATCCATCCTACCATTCACAATCTATCATCTCCTCTACTTTTGCTATCTACATTTCATCATCATCATCCAAGAACTCTCTTCAGCTCGGACTTCTGTTCTGCTGTCAGCTTCGACGGATATCTCACGTTAAGCTTCAACCTCAGGTTACCTTTCTTTCCAGCTTCTTTAGAGATTGGCATCCCTTCGTTCGGAACAACAACCTCGTGATCGGGGTTGATGATATCGGTTAGTGGGACCATGAGATTCCTTCCATCAAGCGTTATCAGATCAAGGGTCTTACCGGTCAGTGCTTCAAGAAGAGTGATCTCCTTACTGACCAAAAGGTCGTTTCCGTCTCTCTTGTAAACAGGATGCGGCTTCTCCTCAACCACGAAGATGATATCTGCAGGTATGATTCCAGGCTCTTGGTTGCCTTTCTTAGGGAAAGTGAGCTTTGTGCCTTTCTTCCACCCGGGTTTTATCTCTATGGGCAATATCTCATCAACCACCCTCATTTTACTACAAGACCAAACAACACAGAGTCATAACAAGTCTTAAGAGACATCAGCCGCTTCCCAGTCATATTCAATGGTATATAAACTCAAATTCATCTCTATATATGCAGACATTGGCATCTTTTAGCTCATTGTATTAAAGGTATAACCTAGTCATTTACAATAGCGATGCATGAAGGAAGCATACCCAGAAGCATCGTAGACATTTCTAGATAACCGCATCTTCTTCTTCACGCCTTTGTAGAGATCCTCCAAAGTACAAGGCAATGGATTCTCCACGGCTGGAGCTTTCCTCAGCTCACTGTAATGACTGTTCCTGAAACTCCCATCGCGAAACGTTCTGTGTCCACCTCCGCCGCCTTCAGGTCCAAAGATCTCGGCGTAGATGTCATCAGCGTCTCTAGGGCTGAAACGGAACGAGGCGGCGTCAGGGGGATGCTGGTGGTGGTAGAAGTGCGGCGTCCTCGAGGAGGAAGCCTCCGAATCGGGGATTTTGCCGGATTTGAGGCCTTCCTCGCCGTAAAGATCGTAGATCTGGCGCTTCGGAGGGTCGGAGAGGACGTCGTAGGCCTCGGAGATCCGTTTGAATTTGGCCTCCGCTTCGTCTCGCCTTGTGGAAGGGTTCTTGTCGGGATGCCAGATCATCGCGAGACGCTTGTAAGCTTTCTTTAGATCATCCTCCGTCGCGTTGTGATTTACCTTCAGTATGTTGTAGTAATCCACACCCATCTCTCTCACGATGGTTGGCCGTCGCCGGAGAAAGAAGTGGAAACAGAATCAGAGACAGATGCGTGGAGACTAGGAAAGAAGGAGGTTAGTTTCCACGTTTCCCTTTTCATTAAAACTCCTTTTTTTCTTTCTTGTTAACAACTTTTTTTTTTATTTTTCACATCACTTAGAAACTAACTATAAAATCGGTGGACTTGAATCAACATAAAGCAAAGTTAAAAGAGAATTCCTCGCACCACATATAAGCTTATCCACCAAAATATTTTGTGCTCTAAGAATATATCTGATCCAGAAGTGAAGGAAGAAAATCTTGCTGCAGTTGCATTCTTCCATGTACGTAGAGAAAGCGGGTCATTCTTTAGGTATCGACACCATCTTTACCAACTGGGAACAATCCATCGTAAAAACTACATCAGAATATTGGAGAATTTTCATGCATTTCATTGCCTAAATTAGTGCTTCACATTCAACATGCAAAAGTGACAAACTTCTGCGAAGATTAAGAGAAGACAAATAATGTATTTTAGCAAACATCAAAATGAAAAAAGTTTTTTTTCTCAAAAGATATTTTTTATTAATTATTTATTTATATTCATATATAACTATAGAATAAAGCTATAAGATGCTTTCAGTGACAAAAAAAACTATAAGAAGCTTTTACCTTCTAATTAAATCTATTTTAATCATTTTTCCTTTTTGTGTGTTATTTTAGTAAAAAAAAACTAAAGTGAATTTTAATTTTACCATAAATTTGGTACACCTTTTCAAATTTACCTTCAAAGAATGATGATTTTCATAAAAATCTTAAGTTTGTAATTAAAAACAACAAAACTAAATCTTTAAATCATTAAGAATAATTAATAAAACATTTATATAAGTTTATAAGCCCAATCCTATCCCCTAAATAATAATCACCAAACTCTAAATTCAAATGCTAAAATATTTTTGATTGAACGTATTTTAAAAAAATAACAGTCGAACTATGGTATGCAACCAATTTCTCCAAAAACTATTTTTATGATCTTCTCAGAATTTTTCTTTTTGTTTATTAAACATATATTGCCTTTGAAGATTGTTAAATGGCCTAATTTTGTTTGGTACCTAATGTCTTATTTTAATTTTTATTCCTGGAAAACTACATATATATTACACAACACAAATTTATTCTATCCCAATAATTAGGATTGATTTGTACTAAGTTAAAAGCACCAAATTCAAGTAATAGACAGAAAATTAAGAGAAGACAAATAATGTATTTTAATAAAGAATTAATTAGTACAATGTAAACATAATTTTTTTGAGACAAAGGGATATAAATTAAAAATAGATTATGATACTGATTTAGACAAAACAATGTTGTAAAAACGCGAGTTATATGTTTTATTTACAATACTTATAAAACAAAAAAATTGCAAGCGTTAAGCTATTAGATTAGATGTTCAATTATTTATATTTTTCATATTAATAAAATAGATATATATTGATTTGGTTAGGTATAATGTAAATGTTAATAATGGCTAAGTACAATTGTTAAAATACCACCAAAATATGACAATAAACAATGAGTCAGTGAAAAAATAGAAATATGACATATTAATAGTCTATATTATATTATTTAATTTGTTAACTTACTAATGAATGAGTACAATAATAATATAAATTTTTGTAAGACTCTATTTTAATAGACTAGATATACAGTTGAAACTTTATAAATTAAATATTCGATAAATTAACAAACGCGATAAATTAATATTCAAAATATGACATAAATTAATAAAATAATAAGATAACTTTTTTTTTAGAAAATCATGTGTAAATCTATGGTCTCATTAAAATCGTTAATGAATAATTTATATATATTATATATGTAAAAATAAAATATTGTATGGTTTTCTATATTCACAATGATATTACCTCTATTTTCTTAAAAAAATAATATATTTTGATAATATTTATTAAAACTATATCTAAAACACCATTTAAATTTTATAAAACATATTTCATATACATGAAGCAATATAAGAAAAATATTATTAAAGTCAAATTTCAAAAACAAAATTAATGTATATATATAGTAAAATTAATTATTTTGTTATTTTATATAAAAGATAAACTCTAAATAGAAAAATCTAAAAATGAAACTTTTGTAAATTAATAACTTCATAAACTAATAACCAAAATTATTAATTTATAGAGTTTTAACTGTAATAATTCGTGTGAGAGCTAAATTCCGCAATGAGAATTTTAATGTGAATAGAATAAGGTTTAGGAAAACGATGGGAAATGTCTCAAGATAGTTTGCTCGAATTGGAGTAATATTATTGACAATGAATATGATGAATTCAAAGAACAAAACACAAAATAATACGGATCAAAAAGCATTTTCTAGGTCTCAAGTGAGTAAGTCAAAAAATGTGTCTCAAATAATGATCTTGGCTCGTTCCTTAGACTGCTCAGCTCGCTTCAACTACTCCGTATATCTAAGACGTGACATTCCTTGCTCCGAAGATCTTGGCCTTTTGTGTAACCGATTGACTGTGAAATGACATGGTCTTGGTTGTTATCTGTACTTGAGCTCGCTACCTCGAGCTATGAGATAAACCTTTGGGCTGAAATAATTGGGTTCCACCGATAGATCATGTCTTCTGCCTGTCTATTCCGCTTCGATTGGGTTTATAGTGGACCAGATTTGTGTAATAAATCCTGCTCCAACACCTCAACAAGAGAGTTCATTAATATGTTGTTAATCATCTAATCTATTTATTTAGGGTCATATTTTTATCTACCATTAACAAGTCATAGTAGGACTACTTTTTTTTTTTTTGTCATCCATAGTAGGACTACTTAAAGAATTATTTAACATGAAATATTTGATTATTTACATTAATAATAAACCAACTATATATTTTATTTTTATTTTTTTAATTATAACAAAACCTGTTGAGAAATAATCTAACAAAATCTTATTTAAACATTTAAATATTTTATAAAATAACATATTAATTAATTTCGTTATTAGGAATATAATATTGTTATAAATCAATGTTAACTAAAATTTTATTATAAAACAAGCAAATAAAAATTATATACTATTTTTAATAAATTCTATAATTATATTTTGTATTATATAAAAATAGAAGTGGTATATGAATTAAATATGACAAAATTATATTAAATAGGTAAGTAAAAAAAAATTATTTTTTTTTCATTTAAATAAATTATCACTCATCATTAAAATGGGTTAAATTGTAAACTATATAATATTTTGATAAAAAAACAAATTTATTAACATAGATTAAACTTTTATATCTACAACTATATATTATCATTTTAAACTCTCAATAGTATATTTTAAAAAAACATTATACACACAAATATAATTGTATATAATAACATTTAGTTCATATACTATTTAAAATATATGTTATTAAAAACTATAAAATTTTAGTGATTCATTTAAAATATTAATGACAAATCAAATTTTAATTATAATTATTTATATTGTATTTATAATAAAATCTGTTGAGAAAAATTTAGAAAATATTACCAAAATCTCAGTTACTTTTCATAAAATTATTTATTAATGTAGTAACAAAAAAAATTCAAAATTCATGTAATCTTCCAAATTTAAAAATAGTAGTGTAATTTTCAAAGTTTTTTTGACAAAATATAAAATTTTAAAATAAATATTCAACTCAAAATGATAATACTTCAAATTTTATAAAAGTAAAATCTTAGATAATAAAAAAATAACTTTTTTAAATGCATCACGGAAATACAAACTATATATGTTGTAAAAATTAAAACAATCTAATTTTTTAAAAAAATAATTAAAAATAAAAGAAGACTTAAATATCATATATCAATATAATACCTAAATATAAATTATATATTTAAAAATATGTAATGATATCAAATATATTTATAAAATAAAAAAAAATATCCACACGGAAGTGCGGGTTAAAATCAAGTCTAATCTATTTAAAGAGAGTCCTATTTTTTATCTATTGTTAACATGTCATACTAGGACCATCTAAAAAATTACTTAATATGACATATTTTATTAAGTACATTAATAATAAAACAAATATAAATATAAATTGATTTTTAAGTATAACAAATTCTGTTGAGAAAGAATCTAACAAAATCTTACCAACCTTCTAAATATTTTTATAAAATAACACTTAATTAATTTTGTAAATACTAATATAACTTTATAATTCAATGTTAATTAAAAATTTACTATAAAACAAGAAAATAAAATTCTATACTATTTTATATATTTTTTAATTTTATTATGTATTATATTAAAATAGAAGTACTATATGAATTAAATATGGGTAAATTTATCTATTTTATTTTTAAAATAGTTTCATTTAAATAAATTATCACTCATCATCAAAATGTGTTAAAATTCCTAAACTATATTATATTTTTTAGAAAAATAAATTTATAAACATAAATTCATTAACATAGGTTAAACTTTTATATCTACAACTACATATTATTTTATTTTTTTATTTTAAAACTCTCAACAATATATTGTTTAAAAAATAATAATATACAAAAATATAATAGTTTATAACTAACCTTTAGTTCATATACTATTTAAAAATATGTTATTAGAAAACTATGAAATTTTAATTATTAATTCAAAATATTAAAGACAAATCAATTTTTTAATTATAAATTTAATAAGTATATTAATTATAAAAATAATCTGAGAGATGTATAAAAATCTTACCGAAATTAAAAGTATTTATATAAAATAATGTATTAATTTAGTAACAAAACAATTTCGAAAATCATATAATCTCTCACCTCAAATATAGTTGTGTAATTTTCCAAACAATTTTGACAAAATTTAAAATTTAAAAAATAAGTATGCAAACTTAAAATGATAATGTTTTAAATTTTTCAAAAGGTACAATCATAGATAATAAAGAATAACTTCTTGAAATGTTACACGGAAAAACAAACTATGTTATAAAAATTAAAGTAATCTAATATTTTGAAGTCTTAATTTAATAACAAAAAAACTTAATATCATAACATCCAAAAAAATATTTTATATCAATAAAATTTACTAAAGTAATATAATGGATGCTACCATGTATACAATTTACTAAAATAATAGGTTTATATTCACAATATATAACACTAAAATTAAAATTATATACTTAAATGTTTATAAAAAATCAAAAGTATACATTCATAAAATAAAAAATATCCGCACGAATATGCGGGTCAAAATCTAGTTAACTTAATTAGAGGCAAGTTCTATCGGATTGTTTACTAATAATTACAAATTTAAAATCAAAAGAAATTAATTATAATACTATGCAATATCTCTGTTGTAAAGCTGAGTAAGAAACAATAAACTTTGGAAGAAAACTTATACCCAAATAAATTTGAATATATTTTTGTTAAATCAGATTGGATTTACATTGACCAAATTGGAAAGTCTCTAATGAAACCTTTCAACAAGCTTAGACTATCTGATACAGAGATAGCAAGCTTATCTCAGTTCCTTCATGAAGTTTTCTCTATTAGTCTGAATTACATATGTTCCGAATCCTTGTAGTGGTTTGTTCTGCTATGTTGTGGTGAAGGACTGAAGGACGAAAGACAATCTTCCTACACTGTATGATACTATCAACAAAAATCTTCTTGTACAATACATGTTTAGAAAGATGAAGTGGTATATCTTATATCTATGAGGTACAACAACAAAGAGGAGACTAGAATATAAGAAAAAATAGAATTAAAGTCTCAAGATCAGACATAGCTCTTGTCGTGTTGCTGATTCTCCTTGGTCTCTTCTTCATTGGTCTTAATCACAGAATTTGCTTCATCGTTAGTGACTTTGTATCTATAAAATTTAGCCATTAACAAGAAGTAAACCATGTTAACAAACATGAGGCCAGTGAGCATGAAATAAAAGTAATCCAGCTTCCCTTTGTTCAAATCCTCAGCTAGCCAATTCCCGGAGCGTGAATGCTCAGTTGTTTTATGAACAGTCGAGATCAAGAAGCTAGCGAGGTAGCTAGAAACTCCTGCACCAACATAGAAGATAGAACCCGCAAAGCTCTTCATGTTTTCAGGAAACTGCTTGTAGTAAAACTCCATTTGTCCAACGGCTGCAAAAGCTTCAGCTATCCCTGCAAGCACGAGCTGCGGTATCAGCCACATCGCTGACATTGATGAGATTTCTCCAGCTCGAGGCTCAATCCCGAGAGTAGGTTTTGTCAGTGCAATGGCTCTTCGCCGTTCCTCAACGAACCCAGAAACCAACAAACTCAAAAGCGCGAAGAAAATGCCTGATCCGATTCTTTGTAAGAGAGTTATACCATTGTCTAGCCCTGTCACTCTTCTGAGCGACGGGACAAGGACACGGTCGTAGAATATGATGAAAACCGTCATACCGGACATCAAGAACACTACATAGGTGGCGCCGGGAATCTTGAAGCCACCTGAACCCAATCTCCGGTCGCTCTGGAGCGCTTGGAAGACCGGATAAGTCATTTGCAATGTTATTGCCAGGTAGTAAACTGCGCAAGCTAACCAGATTGGAATCACTCTTACAATGCATTTCACTTCTTCCACCTGCTGCATTGTACATAGATTCCATGGATCTGAAGCCGTTCCATCGGGTTTCAACTTGTCCTCAGGGGTCATCACCGCTGCCTTGTCGAGAAATCTAGAAACATAAACATGTTAAAAGACAGAAACATAAAGCAACAGAGAGAGAAACTCTTAGAGTTTTACCTAAACTGGTCCGAGTATTTGAGTGTAGAGTTTGCATAGTTAGGCGGGATGTGATTGTAAAGATCGGAGCAAGGCTTCTTAACAGGCTTCAACCCTCGTTTCTTGATCGCTGCGGCTATAACACGAGCGATGCCAGCCAAGGGACTACCCGAGGCTTTCACTTTTACGTAGAGATTATGGCCAGCAAAGTAAATGACGCAGGCCAAGAACATTAGACCCACAGGGATACTCAAACCGATGGTCCAGCTCACGTTTGACTGGATATACACAACTAGCGTGAGCGAGATGATCTGCGCAAACGTGAAAGTGAAGAAGTACCAGTTGAAGAAACTGTTGATTCCTTTCCTTCCAGATTCTGACTTGGGGTTGAACTGATCAGCTCCAAAGGCCAAATTACACGGCCTGATACCACCAGCACCGACTACGAGAAGCGCTAAACCCAACAGCAGAAACAAAACCTGCCCCCCATTTGGCCCTTGGCACGAACTTTTAGTTCCACAAGGAGTCGGGTGCAATCCCGGAACTGCAGCCGTCATTAGTATAAAAAGCGATCCCTACACAGACCAAAAATGATCAGCATTAAGAGTCTTGGCGTAAGAAAAAAAACCCATTAAGATCAGCAGCATTAGTACCAGAAAACAAGCGATGACAGCCACACTGAGAGTCTTGTAGCGACCAAAGTAAGTGTCACACAGAAAAGCAGCGAAGAAAGTGCCGAAGTTGATAGTGCCACTAAAGGCACTGATAATAGTTGCAGCTGTGTATTTCTTCAGGTTGAATACTTGAGTTAGGTACACTAGAAGGTTTGATAATGTCCCTATGATCCCAATCTTCTCAAATGTCTCATTACCTATCAAGATACAAATTCTTTTCGTTAATGAATAGTCAAACCAACATGGGTTTCTCATAAAGTAACACAGTTTGGAACCAAGATTGGACTTCCAGTGATTCAAAGTCCTTTTCACGGACATTTAAAAACGTTACTAAAGAACACAACGTAACATTTCTTTCTATACACTACACCTGGTAGATTATCTAGAATACTGACACAGTCAAGCCAACGTGACAAGATAAAAATAAACAAATTATTAAATGACAAAAAAACCATCACGGGGAAAAGTGTTCTGTTACACGAAAAAACAGAGTTAGTTGACAAAAAGAAAACAGAGTTTAAAAATAACGGTCTAGAGAGAGAGAGAAAAGCGTTACCAATGATATAAGGCATGACTTTCCAGCCTCTATAAACGAGCTTTTTCTGCTCGTCGCCAGATGAATCAACCGTCGACGTTAAATCAGAACCACCGCCATCGGAGTAGGGTTTGTGATCCTCCGTCGTCTCAACCTCAAAGGGCTTTCTCTCCATTGTCTCAATCTGTGTGTAATTATTACACGAGATGTCTTGCTTGTTGTTCTTGTCTCTTCTCTCCCTATGGCTGAGGAATGATTCTACTCTTCATCTCAAGCTTCTTCCGCATCTTATATGGAGGAGGATCCAGAGAGTGGAATTATCGGAATCTGGAAAGAAATAAATAATACATAATCTTGAATCTGGATAGAAAGATATGTGAACCTTTTAATTTAATTGATTTGCTCTTTATTAATTTACCTTAATAATCTATCGATGCTAAAATCTTAGAGAATAGTCTGGGCTGAGTTACTGTGGTAAATGTAAGCCCATTTTTACATTCCGTCAACTTTTCTTTTAGAGCCCTTTGGAATTCATCCTCCAATTAAGTCTAAGTACAAAATATTATCCAATCAAATGTTTGTCTGATTAATGGTAAAATTAGTCATTTTCTATCTAGTTTAGTTATAAGTACAATTTTAGACGACAATCTTTTGTTATTAGTTATACTAGGTAAATAACCCGTACGATATTGCATGAGAACTCATTTTGTATTAAAAAATATGCTACCTTTTATATAATTGCATTTGGGAAAATACATGTATTTGCACGACTTTCTTACATACAGCTATATTTCTTTATTGATAATATTAAAAATCTATAGTGTTATCTATAGATTAGTTGTAATAAAATTACCAATATATCAATACCAAATAAGATATTTGCCTAATCATTTATTAAATTTATAATGTAATTTTTCAAGTTAAAAGATTTTCTTAGGTAATGATTTGGTTAAAACCATATAAAATATATGTACAGTCGGTAAATGATTGCATGGTATAGTTAGAATGCTTAGATTTAGGGAAAAAAATCATAGTTATAGTTAGGAATGAATCTTTATAAATGAAAAAGATAAGTCATATTCCAAAATGTAGAGTTGTGTTAGTTCGGTAGTATAAATTATATTTTCATTAAAATTAATTTGTGAAAGTTGGTTGATTAAGTAGTAGAAGCTATTCTTTTTAGATTTCTTAAAAATATAGTATATAAAACTGAACCAAAAAAAAAGAAGAAAAATATACATTCATAGATCATTTTTCAAAAGAATATATATATATATATATATATCTTTAGATATTTATTTGGACTATTTAAAAGTACAATAAATAGAAATAACTAACTAACAAATTTAACATCCATTAAAACCTATAAAATTTTAAAGATGAAAAGATACACTTTCAATAAAATATTTTTTAGTATTATTAGTAATTATATTATTTATTTTGGAGTTGATAATGATGGAATCACGCGAGAATACACTTTATTGAAAAAGTATCTGACAATTAATTTTTCCGTGTTTTAGGATAAGATACATAAATAACAATAAGGTTTCTCGTGTTTATATATGTTTCTTCGAGATATTTGATGATTGTTTTAAAAGATGGATCTTTCTCTTTATTTCTACGACTTATTTGTTTCTAATTATTATTTTTCCAATACCTACAACTTCTATATAAAGAGTTGAACGTTACAATGGTTAACAAGCAAACATTGCAATGCTTAACCAATAGTTAAAATTGTTACCAGATTATCTCAAAAGTGTTGTGTCAAAGGTTAAAGGTTTACCTCCCACAACTAATATCCGAGACACAATCGGCGTTTGTGGAAGGAAGGTTAATATCGGACAATATTCTTATAGCGCAGGAAATGTTCCATGGACTGAGAACCAATAAGTCATGTCAGAATAAGTTTATGGCGATCAAAACGGATATGAGCAAGGCGTATGATAGAATAGAGTGGAATTTTATTGAGGCTCTTCTTCACAAAATGGGATTTGATCCTCGTTGGATCAATTTAATGGTGGGATGTATCTCTTCGGTTCAATATAGGGTACTTCTCAATGGTCAGCCGCGAGGTCTTATAATTCCCCAGCGGGGCTTACGTCAAGGAGATCCTTTGTCTCCTTACTTATTTATTATGTGTACTGAGGCTTTAATTGTGAATATTAAGAGGGCGGAAAGGGAGAAACATTTAACCGGTATGAAGGTTGCAAGGGCGTGTCCGACAATCTCTCATTTGTTATTTGCTGATGATAGCCTCTTCTTTTGCAAGGCAAACAAAGAAGAATGTCAAACTATTCTCAGGATTTTAAAGGAATACGAGGCTGTTTCAGGGCAACAAATTAATTTCCAGAAATCCTCAATTCAATTTGGACATAAGATTGAAGAATCCAGCCGTCAAGAATTGAGAGACATTTTGGGAATCCAGAATTTAGGAGGAATGGGATCTTATTTAGGATTACCCGAAAGTCTTGGGGGATCTAAGGTACATGTGTTTGGTTTTGTTCAAGATCGCTTGAATAATAGAGTCAATGGATGGACCTTCCGTTTCTTTACTAAAGGAGGGAAAGAGGTGATTATTAAATCGGTGGTCACGGCTCTGCCAAACCATGTGATGTCGGTCTACCGATTACCGAAAACTACAGTGAAAAAGCTAACGAGTGCGGTAGCTCAGTTTTGGTGGAGTCCAGGAGGAAGTACTAAAGGCATGCACTGGAAATCATGGGACAAGTTATGTGTACCTAAAGAAGATGGTGGACTAGGATTTAAGGATCTTATGGATTTTAATACGGCAATGCTTGGAAAGCAACTGTGGAGGTTGATCGAGAAGCCAAATACTCTTTTTTCTAGAGTTTTTAAAGGACGGTATTATAGGAATGCTTCACCCCTAGAACCGCTCCGATCTTACTCTCCGTCATATGGCTGGAGAAGTATTACTTCTGCTAGATCTCTGGTTTGTAAAGGACTAATTAAAAGGGTGAGTACAGGTTCATCTATTTCGGTATGGAATGATCCTTGGATCCCAGCCACTCGCCCGAGACCAGTAAACAAAAACCTTCAAAATAGTTCACCGGATCTCACAGTGGATTCCTTCATTAACTCGGAATCCCGAACTTGGAACCTTGAGGCAATGAGGGCTTTGGTGGATCCTCAGGATGTAAAAATTATTGCAAGTATTCCGTTAAGCAGACATCTGATGGAGGATAAGAATGGATGGCATTTTACTAACAATGGAAAATATTCGGTTAAATCAGGGTATCAAGTAGAACGGGTCTATCCTGATAAGGAGAAACCACCTGATTTTTATGGACCAACAGTGGATATACTAAAAGCATTTTGTTGGGAAGTGCGGTGCCCGCCAAAGATAAGACACTTTTTATGGCAAATTCTTTCAGGTTGTATTGCGGTACTAAAGAACCTTAGTGTGAGAGGATTACAAGGAGATATACGCTGTACGCGATGTGGCTATCCGGAAGAAACAATAAACCATGTGTTTTTTGAATGCCCTCCAGCACGTCAAGTATGGGCTTTATCTAAAATACCATTGAATCCTGATTTTTTTCCTACCTCTTCTATTTTTGGTAACATGGATCATCTTTTTTGGAGAGTCCATCCAACGATGGAGGACCACCAATTTGCATGGATATTATGGTATATATGGAAAGCTAGGAACAACAAAGTATTTAGTAATCTGGATATTGATCCCAGGGATACACTTCAATTAGCAGAATTAGAATCATCACTTTGGGCTGAAGCAAATGTAGTTACTGATCAGCAGGGGGAAAGACAGGCGCAATCCAGACCCCCACTGGTAACTTCAGGACGATGCTGTTTTATAGATGGTTCGTGGAAAGAGAAGGAATTATTTTCGGGACAGGGATGGTATAGTACATTACCGGGTTTTGATGGATTATTAGGAGCAAGGAATGTAAGAGCAAGTCTATCACCTCTACACTCGGAGGCAGAGGCTTTGATTTGAGCAATGGAATGTATGAAGAACTTACGACAGTTTCAGGTTACATTTGTAACAGATTGTTCTCAATTGGTGAAGATGGTTTCAGAACCAGCAGAATGGCCAGCTTTTGAAAGTTATCTGGAAGATATCAAGCTTCTTCGGAGACGTTTCCTCAACTCAAATATTGTTCATGTACCTCGGGCGGAGAATCAACGGGCGGACAGCTTAGCACGTAGTGCTAGAAAGCAACCGTCTTTCGTCGTTCACATGGATGCAGAGTTACCCAATTGGTTTACAGAGTCAATATGAGTCTGTAAATGTCTTGCTGTAAAAAAAAAAAAAGTTAAAATTGTTACCATAAAAGTTTACAATGGTTAATCATTAAAGTCTACCATTGCCAAGAGTTACAAGGATTCACATTAAAAATTGCAATGGTTCATCACTAGAAAGTCTACTATTACCCGTAATTGCAATGAGTTATCATAGTTGCAATGGTTAATCACCAAAGAACATCATCACCAATAATTACAATGATTTATAAATATAAAATAAAATAACTAAATTACCGAAGAAATCAACTTACCTGAATATTTTTAGACAAATTTAAGATTCTTTAAATGTATATGAAATAGATATGAAATGAATGAAAAGACAATTCCTTATAAACTTGTGCAATTTATAGGATAAAATACACATCTTTAAACATGTTAATAATCCTTTAAAAGTCACTGCAATTTTTAAAATGAAAAGCATATACTTAGAGGAAAAGATAACTCTTTAAGAATCTATGCAATTTTAAAGATAAAATGACACATTTTAGGCATTTTTACAATATTAAAAAATAAATTTATTTTTAAGATGAAAAGATACATCCTAATGAAAACACATATCATTGGACATTTTGACAAAACCTCTTAAAACTAATAAAAATTATAGGATGAAACAACACATTCTTTCACATTTTATTTTTATTTCTATTTCTAAACCTAGATAAATTTCAGATTTTGACAAAGTGAAAGCACATAAATTAGTCCTTAAGAATACAAAGAATTAGAAAACACATAATCATAACTAAGTGTGATTCTTTATAAATGAAAATGATAAGTTATATTCCAAAACGTAAAGTTGTGTTGGTTTGGTATCATGAATCATATTTTCATTAAAATTTATTTGTGAAAGTTGGTTGGATAGGTAGTACATCTTTAGAAATTTACAAGAAAATACATCTTTAGAAATTTATCTGGATTTTTATTTGTATTTCTTTAAGGTATAATAAATAGATATAAACAACTAATATAATTATCATTCATAAAATAAGTGAAATTATAAATTGTAGTTAAAATATCTCAGTAAGCGTTTTTCAATTATTATTTTTAAAATTATGCCTTCTCACTATAAAAAACAAATTATTTTTAAGAGTTGTGTTTTTCCGACAAGCAACTATTGGAAATTTTTTGATAGTTAAACTATCTCAATATATGTGTATTTCTACAGTTATTATTTTTAGGAGTTATGTCTTCTCATTATAAAAGACAAATTATTTTTAACATATCTCAGTTTGTGTCCCCTCTATAGTTGTGTTTTTTTCATATGCAATAGAGTGTTATTTTTTGTATGATATGTTTATTTATAATATTGTATAGGTACTATCATAAGGAATCTCATTTAATGTTAAGAATTGTGTCTTTAAAAATGAGATTATTTTGCTTATCTAACATACAACTATCGGATTATATTTTAATAAGTATTTATAATATCTCAATACGTGTCTTGTACAATTATTTGTTTTAATAGTTGTGTATTCTCATTATAAAATATAAATTATATTTTTTAAATTTGTTAAAATATTTCAATAAGTATATTTTCTATAATATTATGTATTTTCATATGCAGTAAAATGTCTTTTCGTAATGATGTATATATTCATACTATGTTGTAAACGTACTATCTCTCAATAATTTTCTAAAGTCTAAAAGTTATGACTTTTCATATAGATTTATGAAAATTATAAATCATCCATATTAATAAGTTTTTCATTTTAAATCTTTCACAAATTTATTAAAATGGTGAAAAAATATTGTACGCAATTAGTTGCCTTCTTATAAATTCTAAGAAGATATCCAAATAAAAAACTTGCGTGCAGTTAAATAGCCACAGTTTTTAACATTTGAGATAAAAAAATATTTTAATGATATATTTAAAATATATTTTGAAAAGACATATTAGTACGAAATGAAACATCGTAAGACATTATGACAACATCTTTGAAACTAAAACAATTTTAAAAATGGAAAAAATATCCTTACACTTTGTCATAAAGTAACGAGTATTTTATATCGTCGTAAAATAGAAGTAGTTTTACGAGAAATTTACGAGGAAATATTTTTTTTTCCGTAAAGTAGAGGTAGAATTAGCTTCTACTCGACACAATATTTTACGTCTCTTTAACGATGATGACTCGAGTATATCTACTTTTTAGTTGTAAATGTTTTTTTTTGGTTTAGCTTACCAACAATGTTTCCTCGTAAATTCCTAGTAAAATTTCACCTACCAATTTCAAAATTTCCTATATATATATGTCATTTGTCTTTCAAATGAAAAACACAAAAAAAACACATAAAACGTGAAAGAAAAAAAGATGTTCAGTGATGGGAATATTTTCGAGTTACGAAGTTGGATGTATATGCACAGAGATTCTAACAGGAGAGTGACGAAGAATTTCTCGACAGCCTCGAGACATTTATAAATCAAGCAGATTCCACACCGCACACGCATGAAAGCGGTAAGATGTTATGTCCTTGTCGGAAATGCAACAATACAAAATTTGCCACTTGTGAAAATGTGTGGACGCATTTAGTAAATAGAAGTTTCACGTCACATTACTATATATTTGGTTTCAACATGGAGAAGGTTATAATCGTGGGAATGAATCTAGTAGTAGTAATAGCAATTTTCAGAGTGAACCGGTTGATCATTTGCATAATGAAAATAGTTATCATCAGGAGGAGCAGATGGTAGATTATGATAGGGTTCATGATATGGTAGTCGATGTATTTGTAGCTGATGAAGTTGAAGAATCTAACATAGATGTAAAAAGGTTTTATGAAATGTTAGCTACTGCGAATCAGCCAATCTACCGTGATTGTAGAGAAGTGATATTACGTGTATACGCACACCAAATAACCTAATGTGCACACTACCACAATCGAATGGTATGTCGATGTAGCACTTTAGGATCGAATCCACAGAGACCAACTGCTTGCTCCAGTCAAGGGTCTCAGATTTTCTGATTTATGACCTGAGACTCAACAAACTAAAAACAAAAATAAATAAAAAGAAAATCCTAATGTTAATGACACTCACCAGTGGGTTGCCTCCCACCAAGCGCTTGGTTTAAGTCTCTAGCTTGACTTGGTGACTGGATCATTTGGGTTGAGCATGAGGGCTTGTTCCAAAACAAGCTCCACAATCAGACATGTTCAGCTCCAGAACTCTGCTTAACAACCCTTTCACAGCAGCTTTCCCTTTCTCCTTCAGCTCATGTGTGAGAATAGCTCTGACTTTAGAGAAAGGTTTAGAGGTACCCTTGCACTTTACCTCATACTCAATGGAGTTCTCATCACACTTGAGAGGTATCAAAGTCATTGTTGGATCTCCCTTGACCCTTTTCTTCTGGACTTTCTGTTTCACCCTTGGATTCCCTCTGAATTTAGTAGGATCAGTGCTAGGATCTTCATCAAAGAACAGTCTGCTCTCACCCTTATCACCATGCTCCTTCTCTGGAACAACCTTCAGCTTTTCTACATCAAACACTGAGATGCAAGAGGCGTGTGATGAGGAAGATCTGGTGGGTACAGCCTTGTAGAAAATTTTCTTGTTGATGTTGGAGAAGCAGACTCTCTTGTTGGGCATATCGATGGTTGCTCCAACAGTAGCCATGAATGTCCTTCCAAATATCAAAGGCATCTCATGATCCTTGTTCATCTCAACAACTTGAAACTCAGCAGAAACAATGCATTCCCCTACTTGAACATGAAGGCTGCGGATGGTTCCATATGGGACTGCTCTGGAAGAGTTTGCAAAGGTCAGAGTCAGCTGAGAACACTCAACATCAGCAATACCCAAATCGTCTACAATAGCCTTTGAAACGAGATTCACACAAGAACCAGAGTCACACATAGCATCCTTGAAGGTTGTTCCTGCGATGGAGCATGGGAAAACAAACTTTCCAGGATCATCAACCTTAGGCAATACCTTCAATGCTGGTGTAGACAGTGCTTCGATATAGAGGACCTTGATCTCCTCTTGAGTCTCTCTACAGTGTTTAAAGAACTGGAGCAATGGACGAATCTGCAGAGCATCTTCAAATGCAAGTTCTTTAGGAAGCCTTCTCACCACCTTGTTAAAACCTATCAGCTGCTCTTCACTAATGGGATCCATAAGATGTCTAGGTGGAATTGGATAGGGAACCTTGGGAACATAGACTCGAGATGGTGGAGTCTCGGCAAGTTTGTCGGGAGCAGTTACTGCAGAGCTAGTAGGTTGCTCTGCTCTCTCTTCTGCGCCTGGAACAGTCTCAGCAAACGGCTGTTCTATTGCATTACAGTGTTCAGTCCTAGGATTTTTATCAGTTCTTCCAGGGAGCGTCTCTTGTTGCCTCTTGACACTCTCAACTGTTTGAGCAAGCTGAACATCGATCTTTCTCATATGGATTGCAAGATTGTCATACTTGTTATTCAGCTCAGTGAACATGTTGCCCATCCTGGTATCCATTTCTGTGGTTACCTGATTCAACGCCTTGGCCTGAACCTGCTGACCCTGCAACAATTGTTGCATCATCATACCCAGACCCTTCAGCTCATCTGGTTGATTGTTCCCGTTAGCTGGAACAGCTTGCTGATTGCTCTGCGGTTGTCGCTTGTTCTGGTTCTGAATATGCCCAGCTGTAGCTTGCTCCATGCTGAAAACGTGCCCTTGGTTGTTTTTCAGTAGCTGATCAACCTTGGCAGTCAGCTCATCCATTTTCTGGGCGTCAGAACTGTTCTCTTTCATGGAGCAATCACTCTCCTCTTTCTTATTAGCTGAGCTAGCAGCCATGTTCTCAATCAGCTTAAATGCTCCAGCAGTGGTTTGAGTCATGAAATCTCCATTGCTCGCAGAGTTTAGAGCACCTTGGTATTTCAAGTCCACTCCATCATAGAAAATATCCACGAGGTAATCATCATCAAATCCATGGTGAGGACATTCTCTGCGATAGTCATTGAAGCGCTCCCATGCGTCGCAGAAAGGCTCATCAGTGAGCTGTCTGAAGGAGGTGATCTTGCTCCTCAATGCAGCTGTTCTCGCCTTAGAGTAGAAATGGCTTAGGAAAGCTGATCGGACCTGTTCCCATGAAGTGTTAGAGCCAGTAGGGAGAGAGTTCAACCACCGTGCAGCTTTTCCGTCAAGAGAGAATGGGAATAACATGCACCTGATGTAATCTGGTGGAACACCATTCGCGCGAGTGAAACTGCAGACTTTTTCGAAGCTCTCAATATGCTCCATTGGAATTTCTGTAGAGAGACCAGAGAACACCTTTCTCTGTACTAGACCAATCAAAGAAGGCTTGATCTCGAAGTCCTGCCTGGTGCAGAGTGGAGGAACAATGGCAGAGCGCGTAGTAGGGATGTTACGCGGAAGGTTTCTCTGCCCGATTGGAACAGTCTGCGCCTGTTGTTCCTGCCGCGCGAGAGCAGCCTGTTCAGCAGCATCCTGCTGAGCCTGGATGGTCTGCTGCATTTGTTGCATCTGCTGCTGCATGAGTGCCATAGCCGCAGCGAGATCATCCTGATTGGCGTGATCACCCATAGTGGTGTCAGTTTGCCTTGGCTGTTGACGATTTGTTCTTTCTAACCTTGCTAGCTCCTGGTTGGTAAATGTAACTAACTCTCCTTGTGCGTTTCTCCGAGTATGTCTACTGGTCATGCACCTGGAACATTAGCTGAAACAAAAAGGATAAGGAAAGTTAGAGGTCTTAGACTAAATAAATAACCGAAAAATAAAGGTAAAAAGATGGTCCCCGGCAACGGCGCCAATTTGATATTACGTGTATACACACACCAAATAACCTAATGTGCACACTACCACAATCGAATGGTATGTCGATGTAGCACTTTAGGATCGAATCCACAGAGACCAACTATTACACTTTATCTTTATGAGATCAATATCAAGCTAAAACAATATGGGGGTTTTAAAGTTGAGGAATCGTAACAAGAAAGTAATAGATTGAATTAAAGTTTTCAGATGATTAAAAATGCTAGCCTAGGGTGGTTTGATCGGGTGTTAAACAAGTGTGAGCCAAACAATTATTCAAGTTTGATTAAAGACCAGTCTAGAACTCGGATCACTCAAGTAGAACAGCCCACTGTCGTGGAACTGCCCACTATGCTGATCGATCTTGATACCTAAACTCTCGTTTGGATCAAGATGAGACAGCAAGCAATAGAGATCAAGTCCGATATGTTCACAAAACACCCTAATATCTACTTTCGCTGATTAGGGATGCAATGCTCATTCAAGTTATGTCTAGCAACCTATAACACTTTTGATGAATAGATTAAACCTAAAATCAGGCACTAAGTGGTTAACTTGATGCAAGCCTTAAGAACAACAGTGAATGAAGACAATCGATTTATAACTTATTTATGTCAAGCTCACAGATCTAACACCCTAACACCCTAGACTAAGTAAGCTGACTACTCAGCCATGGAGCAAGAAAACACAGAGATAATAGATGAAGAAAACATGCTGAATCACTAAAATAAAAGAGATAGGGTTCAGGATTCTTCTCAAGAGTGTAGAGATCCTTCTCCCTTTACAATAAGCAAATCCAACAATGGAGTTTTTGGGTCTGGTTCCTCTCTGTAAACTAGCGTAGCATGATAAAGAGAAACAGAAAATATGATATATCAAAGCCACAGGCGGCTGGGAGAGAAAATAGGGATAATTAGGGCAAATCCTGTAATGATTGTAGTTTCCTTAAAAATCTCTGCCGCTGGAACACTCACTCGGAACAATCACTCGGGTTGCTCCGCTATCCGGAACAGTCATCAATACTGTTCTACGTGAAAACCACCAAATTGCACTGTTTGCTGCCTCTTTTGTTCCAGCTGGTCCATCTCCCATCCAATGCAACTCCAGACCTGTAATGACTCGAAAAGGACTAGAAAGACACGATAAAGACTTGAAAACCAATTTAAAAGCATATATACAAGATGTATAAAACATCATATATCAAGAAGGTATCTCTAAATTGTCGTTCGAAGCTAGGATGATGAATATTAAAACTAATCACAATCTACCTGAAAATTGCATGGATGTATAGGCAGACTTGTTTAAAGAGTATTTGCCGGAAGGCAACATGTCAGCTGATTCTTGTTATGAGATTCAAAAATTGGTTTATAGTCTTGAGTTTTCTTCGGAGATGATATATGTTTTCATCGACAGTTGCATGATCTACTGGGGAGATGATGAGAAGTTAGAAGAATGTCGATTCTGCAAGAATCTACGATTCAAGATGGAAGGACGAGGGCATAATAAGATACCGTATCAAAAGATGTGGTACCTACAAATTACAGACAGGTTGAAAAGATTGTACCAATATGAGAAGACTGTTGGAGGGATGAGATTGCATGCCGAACATACTCAGACGGATGGTGAAATCACTCATCCACCATATGCAAGAGCTTAGAAATTTTTTAATACGGTACATCCATATTTCGCTAGAAATATTCAGAATATGTATCTTGGATTATGCATATATGAATTTAGTCCATTTGGAATGTCAGGGAGACAAAATTCATCGCGGCCAGTCATTCTTACGCCATTTAATCTGCCACCGGATTTGTGCATGCAACGGGAGTTTCTATTCTCGACCATATTAATCCCTGGTCCAAAGCATCAAAAAATTCTCTAGATGTTTTTCTACAACCACTGATAAAAGAGTTGAAAGATTTGTAGTCAACAGGGGTGAGGACGTATGATTGTTCGACAAAAACAAATTTTACGATGCGAGTAATGCTGTTGTGGACCATAAGTGACTTTAATGCTTATGGGATATTGTCTAGATGGACTACATATGAGAGATTATCTTGTCCACATTGTAATGGAATGATATATGCATTTCAATTGAAGAATGGTAGGAAGACATGTTGGGTATTCAAACTAGTGAGATAGACAAAAGGAAATATCAACATTTTATTAAGTGCTTGAGGAGTCAGGTAGTCACCCAAATTTTTATGGCATATATACATCTATTCTAGATTAATATGAATAATTTTAACGTTGTTTTATTTTTGTAGGTTGAATATGATGATTCATCTTACCCTCCTCCCCATGGTTTCACGAATTAGTTCAACATCCAGTTGCAAAGGTCACCACATCACCAATGTATTTTACACGAAGCTTTACTTTTCATGCATATGAATATGGTAGACGGTGGGCGAAAATTAATTATGGAATATGTAAGAAAGGCTCAACAGATTTATACAGGATCTTGTAGGAGATTATTGAAGTGGAATTCTCAGGGCTATTGTAGCTGAAATGCTTCATCTTCAACTGTGAATGGTTCGACCCGTCGTCAACAGAGGTGTTCGGTTTAACAAATTTGGTGTTGTTGATGTCAAATCTGGAATAAGGTACAACATATTCGAGTTTTTCATATTAGCTTTGTAAGAAGACTAAGTTAGCTTAATTCCATACCCTCGGCTGAAAGACTCTGGAATCAAATGGTTAGCAGTTATCAAAGTTACACCTCACGGACGAATAATCAGTGGAAAAGAACCACTTTTGCAAGAAGAACACATCAATGAACTCGAGGTGTAAAATCGAGATACAGCGAAAACACAATGCACAAAGTAATTCCAAGAACTCTTATATCTTTTATTAGAAATCCTTTACACAATCTCTTACAGATTTGTTTGATCCGAATTACACAACTCGACACAGATCGATTTCTAACACACCCAACTTGCTTGACTCAACACCTATTGATCAAGTCTACCAATTCACTCAGCTATGAAACCCCAAAACCCTTTGTGTTTCTCTCTGAGAATTACAACGTGAAAGCTATATCCCTAATCTTAGGTAAAGCCACAATATATATTAAATAATCTTTTCCTATTATCTAATATAATATTTCCTATATTTTAGCATCACCAAATCCTCCAATTTGTGATCTAATAACATTCATTTAATGATTAATTCGTCAACCAAACATATTGAAATATCACACACCTCATCTTGACGTTTCCTTTTAATTCCCCGGAGCATGTGTCACACATTACTCTCCATGTGTAACAAATGTACACGAACCAAAACTCCACCACTGCAGCAAGCTATCAAGCTCCAAGTTCTTGAGCTTACATTCTCCCTCTTTTTCATTGATTTTGACAACTCAAGCTCAATAACCTCTAAGCACAATATGCATCATACATCCAATCAAAGTATTAACTAAAACTCCCCCTGAATCAAGTACCATCTCCCCCTGCTTGAGTGAAAAACTCTATGAAAAACTTCATGATATTTGTTAGACCATCAAAACTCTCAATACCTCCTAGGCCATCGAACTGGTTCTTCAAGTTCAGTATATTGATCAACCATTTGAGTGTATGACACATTGGTATGGTCGTGTGACACACCATTCGTAACTTGGGATACAAATCATTCTTAGCTTTCCATACATGTCCATACCTTCTAGGTTCCACATAACAAAGGTCCATCCTCCAAGCTCTCTCAATCTGGCTTCTCCGAGAATAGCAGAAAGCAACACTATGTCTAATCTTACCACAAAAGTGACATCCATTCCTTCGCTTAACAACAACTTTATATCTTGTATCTTTGGAATCACAATCTCTGCATGAGTTTCATCTTTTCGTACAGCTGAAACAGCTGGGACTGAGCGTCTTACAAACTTGATTTCTTCATTCTCGTCATTTGTGTGAGAACTAATTCCATGATGACCTCGCTTTCTACAGAACAAGCCTCCATTCCCACAAGCTGTATTTTGATTATCTTTAGTCTTTGTCATTGATCCTGATTTTTCTTCCGCTTTTGGTTTGTCATCTGATTTTACTTCATCTTTTATGAACCTTATTCCTCCAGCCTCGTCGTAATCTTTTGAAGTCAATCCTTGATAACCCAAACCCCAATTAATTTTTGGAGACTGCCCCATTGACAAGATATGATCCAGTGTTCAACATTCTTACTTTCTTGTAGTTCTCAGTAAGTTGTCTTTCTAGAAGTTGACTCTTCTCAAGTTCTTGATTCAGCAGTTGTTTCCTCTGATGAAACTTTATTTCAGACTCTTGTTGAACTCGATTCTGCTCTGTGATAACTCTCTTAAGAGATTTAAGCTCATCTTCCTCATCATTTTCTGTCATCCTACACTTTGATTCACCCTTCGTGTCAGTCTGTTACATCTCTAGGATGTTGACTTGAGATTTTAACATAGATTTATCCTTGATGAGCTGCAAGTTTTCGTGACTGAGTTCTGCAAACTTACCAAAGAGAACCTGGTATTCAGCGACAAGATCCGCATGTAGATCACTTTCTGTATCACTGTGTGACGCATCAGAATTGGTGTGTGACACACATGACACACGAAATTCACCTTTAGTGATGTCTTTTTTAGACCCCATAACTCCATGAAGAGCCACAAAATTGAGGCATCTTCTTTTCTCTCTGGCTTCTTATCACTGCAACTTCTCTTCATCTTCATCTTCTTTGTGTTCACATACACTGATTTTATGTGCCCATAACCATTACATCCATTACACTTGATTTCATTTCTCTTGAATGATGGACAATCTGTTTTGACATGTCCAATACCATGACAATTAAAACACACCCCTCCCTGCATTTTATGTCTTTCTTCTTCTCTAGGCAGTATGTCGTTGGACATCTTATACAAGAGATTCATGGTTTCTTCAAGTTTCTGAATCATCAGGTGAATAGATTCTTCAAGTTTTTGAGCTTTTTGGATGTCTTCATCAACTGTAACTCTAGAGTCTTGAGCAGGCTTTGAAACTTAGATTCCAATTCCATCTCCTCAGCCTTTAATATCCCTACTACCTCAGCAAACTTGAGTTCATCAGTGTTCATCGTCAAGTTTATTGCCACTTTATGTGCAGCAAACTTATTAGGTAAACCTCGCAAAAGTTTCTTCACCAATTTTGCATCTTCGTATTTTTTACCTAAAACTTGTGTTTCATTGGCTATGGAGCTAAGCTTTGCACTGAATTCTCCTATCTTCTCATCATCACTCATCCTTATGTCTTCAAACTGTGATGCAAGCAAGTCCAATCTTATCCTCCTAACATTCGCAGTACCCTCAAACGCATATTGTAGTATATCCCAAGCCTCGTTAGCTGATTTACAGCCCTGTATAAGCTCAAATTGCTTTCTGTCTACCGAACTGAAGATTGTATCCAGTGCTTTCGCATTAAACTTTGAAAGTTTTTTCTCTGTTGCAGTCTACTTTGTCTTTGATTTAAGTGTCTTCAAGCCATCTTCTTGCATCACCCACTGTGACACCCCCGATCTGGTCTAAGTATAAGTTGACTCGACCAGCCGTGCAACAATCAAACAAGAACATGCACAGCCGATCACTCGTAACTGAAACCAAACCGAGAAGCCACAATGTGTACATAAACGACTAACCCGAAGTTCCCGAAATAAATCCAGGTACCTTAGGCCAACCGCCTAAGTACACATATCCTATTAGGTACAACCCGAGGCTTTACAACCTTAAGAGTAATACCCAATAGTTGGTTCGTCCGGACAAGGACTAATATCATTTGAAACCCGTACTTTAAAAACATTCTTTATACACTATATAGTTATTCATTTAAAAGAATCTTACAAAATCTTATAGATTAACATTGAGGGTTTCGGTCAACAAACCTTATACATAAAGTATATCAAAACGACTGCAAGGATAATAAAACTACCGCTGGCTAATGCCATTCTTTCCCGTCCTAGAGCAAAGGTCTCCCACCTACTGGTTACCTGCATATCAAATGAGTCATGAGTAACTAGTTTACTCAGTGAGTCTAATCCCACACCCAAACACATATCAATAGTATCCCGAGCAAGCGACACCATTTGAATGCAGTGGAATTATATTCCATAATTAATATAATTATAAGGCCTCTCAATCCATCCATGTGAATCTATCTTAAACATCACCTCCACGATACCCGCCAATCACTCACTCTTAATATATATATATGCAAAACCCGGAAAACCACCAAGGCTAACCGAGCTTAACGGGGAATAAATATAACCATCATCTCCATCAGATATTCCAAGATAGAACATCCAACGCTGCATGCAGTTACACTGCCTCCAGGGTGCGACCCCATCATCGTGTCTTCATGACCTTGATCCATATCGCAGGACCAATTCACGGTAATGCGGGACTTTCGGGAGAGTGAGTATACTATAAGACTTCACATGATTCACACTTATTAATAGAATACTTATAGATTAGTACTTGAGAACAAGTACTAAGGCTCGGGATAACCTCAAAGAATTATTCTTATTAATTCTTAAGTATTTAAACTAGATAAATACTTCATATATAAATATAGATCAAGGGATAATACTTAATCAATCAACCATAATTACTCCTTAATTAATACATGATTAATCCTTAATTAATCAATGATTATCCCTTAATTAATTCATGATTAATTCTTAATTAATCAACCATATTCAATATGCAATCATGCATACTCATTCATAATTCATTCATCATCTATCTAGACTCACCTTTAAATCCATGAGATTGGCTAAGGAAGACTAGACTCGAGCTCAAGCTAATCACACTTCACTTTTGGATCACTCTCGGTTCAGAACCATCACAAGGATCCGGCTGATCCGAATACTCTCCTTGGCCATCTGAATTCAAAACATAACAGTTGGAACATAAGGTTCACTAGTCTGGTTCAAGAAGAAACTCAACTCAGTTTATAACATTTCAGTTCAGTTCTCTCATATCAGTTCGGTTCAAGACAGATTGATACCATGTTCAGCTCGGTTCAAGCTTTAATAATTTAACTCGGTTCATATCATCTTAGTTCATGCTCAGCTAACTCCGGTTCTAATCAATTCCCAACAGCTTAACTCGGTTATACTCAGACGACATCAGTTCAAGACAATTTTAGACCATAGACAGCTCAGCTCAGATCAGATCAGAACATTCTCAGCTCAATTCAGTTCTAAACAAGATCAAATTAGTTCGGTTTAATTCCCATAATTCTTATCAGTTCGTCTACTGGTTCTATGAGACTGATTAAATCATAAACCAATCAAGACTGAAGAGAAAAAGACCTTAGACAACTGATCCTGAGAGGTTAACCAACATACAGCAATTGGTTCTCATCAAAACATTGCTGAATCAAGAAGCTGAAGCTTACCGGTTTTACTCAACTAATTAAACTTGACTAGTTGTCTCTCTTCAAGCTAACTACGAATTAACCTGATCAACACCACAAGAATCCATGGTTGGATTTATTCAGAATTTATCTCCAGTGTAGGCAAACCAACAAAACTTCTCACAGAAACTGATCCACAACCATCTTACCGATCCAAATCAAAGGCTGAAGAACATGGGTGATTCTAAACTCTTGGACACCAAACCTTCAGCTCTTAACCACACCAGAACACACTGGATAAAGTCACAGGATGGTGAGAAAGGTTTGTCCATGCTCAATTATCTTCTCTGAATTTTTTTCTGAATTTTTCAACTAGTTTTTCTCACAAATTTTTCTCTCTTCTTTCTCTCTTTCTCTCTGAATTTTTCTCTGGTTTTTCTTGCAGGTTATGAACGTCCAGAGGAGAGAAGATGGTGTTTTATAACATAAGAAATTGCTTCAGGTGAGGGTTTCACTCAGCACAAAGCAAGGCTGAGAAAGGACATGTGGAGAGCAGCTTCAGCACTTCCAACAGCAAGCTGCTGTCCTTTCCCTCCCAAGAAGAAAGCTGCAAGCAGCTGGTGACAATCATGTGACTGAATTAATGAGCAAGCAGGCAAGCAAGTAGGTGCAGGTCATGTGACCTAATTACTGAGGAAGCAAGTAGGCTAGAAGGTGCAAAGCATGTGACTATTCAGAAATAATTTTCAGAGTTTTGTCGATAGTTTTTCGGACTGTTTCGACTAAATATTTTTCATCATTCGAATCTCGTACTGCTCTGAATAAACTCGCCCAACATGAATAAAAATCGACAATAATAATTAACACTCGACCAGAACCATCAAGAGTGGTTTTTCGACCAAAAGACAGCCCCGTCGAGATTAATTCACCGTGTCGATTTTTATTTAAATTCTGATCGATTAATCTTCAAACTGATCTTAAAAAATTTTCTCGACCAAAATTCTATCTGCTCGTGAGGGTTATTACATTCTTCCCCCCCTCAAAAGAATTCGTCCCCGAATTCTAAAAACGTAGCTCTACACTCTTCACTGAACAGTCTCTGAAAGGAGTTCTGGATATTAGATCTGATCTTATCTTAATCTGCCCATATCAAAACAACTCATGGTCGATTCTTTGATTTCCCCCAACCGATCCTTTCTTTTCTGAGCAGCCACTTTCAAGATAACCAAATTCTTTACTCTGCACAACTCTTGTGATCTGCGGTCTGCATACTTTTTCTAACAATCTTGTCTCTGTAGACTATCACATCTCAACATTTTCTATCTGGCTTTCTCCCATAACAGCAACATGAAATTTGGGACGTTAGGTGATGTGCCATACGTGAAAGTAACATCTCTAGTCTGGTCAATGTTAACTTGATTAACCGTGCAACAATCAAACAAGAACATGCACGATCAATCACACCAACATGATTCAGACCAGGGGTGCTACTCTCAAATACGCACACTCACCCGTTCCAAGATGATTTCACTTACTATATTCTTTACACTTCTGATCTATCTGAGACGCTCTTCATAATCTTCTGACTACTACTAGAACTCGGCAAGAACCACTTGGTGAGATCCCTAGGCTATGGCAGTGAATCCAGGTTCAACAAGAATATTGAACAGCTTACTTCTAGATAGCAACAACTTTCCAATTCCTTAAGCATAACTTCAAATTCTCTAGCTATCTGATTGTTCACTATATTTTGATCCTTGTCATCTTCTCTTTTCCTAATGATCAAGATAATGGAATACACATCTTCACCTTTTCCCAAAGGGTCTTCAACTCCCAAGACTGATACGAACGATGCTCCAACACTTGGTAGAATACCATTGTAGGCCAACAATAACTGGTCCTCTTCAAAAGACTTCTTTCCTTAATATCCTACTTGATCTCGATAACTAGATAGCCAATCTCACTCTAGATAAAAACATACCGCTCTAACGGAAGTACTGAGGAATGGGGAAATGCATACCATAAATTTTAACTAGTAGCCAGTACTTCCAAGAATAAGAACGGGTACTTGAATTCACTAAAGTGAATCCTACTTACAACTATGACAATACTCGGGAACTACAACTACGTGTGGTTTCCAAATCAAACACAATATGGACGGAAAATTCCATTCATATGCAAGGTCTCTTACGACATCTTGATCCCAATTCACATTTTTTTTAATCATTCATAATTTTTTTTAAAAAAAATTCACACAACACACAATGGGATAAGAAGCAAACCTGTGATTGGACCTTTCAGGAGTTTTGACGGTCCAGTCAACTATAAAGTGTAGGCTCTACCCAAATAGCCTAACACTTGGATGTGGACTAACTGTAAGAAAAATCGAACAAGTTCAACAAGTGTTATCTTAGGTATAGGTAATGTAGATCGGGTAACTTCATGAGGAAGGGTAACCTAATATCCTAACTCTTCACAAGAACCACCAAAGCGCGAATGATGCAAACGTTCCAGGATTTCCCAAACTTTGACAATCACAACCATTCTGTCTTTGCTAGTCACAACCATAATGGCTCAAGGTCCTCAATCTTGATCTGATGAAATGTACAACCAAAATCATCCCCAATGACTTACTTAACTCACTGCTTGAAACTGACCTTTGATCTGCACCGGTTGAAAAATAAACGGTCTGCATGACTTGGTTTCAGCAATAATAACTTCTTTAATATTCACGTCATACTCTAACATCTCCTCGAAGCTTTGAAACTCCATGGTCTTTTATCTACTCCAAAATTCTTCGCTAAGTTTCCAAAGATTTTTCGTATGATCTTTTGCTTATTCTCCAAACCATAATCGATGAATGAAATTCACTCGACCACATATCTCGATGCTGAAATTGTTGTATATGATTAACTCGACATGAACCTTCTGGCGGAAACATCCCACTGTAATAACTCCATAAACTGAATCTTCAATCGGTCCCATATCTTGTTTAGAAAAGTTTACTTCTTAAACTCTTGAGATCTGTGCAACTCGATCTCACCTCTCTGAAGTAATTCTTGACTCTCGACTAACAACTCATTGCGTTCATCTCAAATAGCTTGCTACCAAATCCTTCATGTAATTCTCTGAACATTGGCCACATCAATGTTTTGCTCCGGGTGTTTCATCCCAAATCTGCCTCAAGCCAAAGTATACCTCAAACGGTTTAGTGTTTCTTCAGTATCTTATGGTCCAACTTCTTCTACTTTGAATCATAAGCTTCATGATATGTCGTTGCAAACAGAATGCTTCTGGTACTTCCATCATCTGGTAATACAGTCAAACCATCTCTTCCTCCAACGCTAAGCTTGAAACAAATGCCGAAGAAATCATGCTTGTATGGCACTGGTGCTTCTCTGTCTCAACATAAGCTTAACTTCGATAACACACGAGTCTGGAGATGTGTTCGATGTGTCAACTATGTCCCATATATCTCTCTAAACAATTGGTATCCCCACTAGAACTCAAAAGAATGCCAAGAAGGCATGACGTTACTGACTCCTAATAGGACGGTAGTGAACCCGACCATGAGAGTAGCAAAGTCGAGCCTGATGATAGTAACAACGGAAAGTACGGTCCACCCGTTCAAGCTTGTCTCGGGGGTTCTGCTATGAAAGATCACAGTTAGGTAACTACCCATGACTATCTATCCTAAGATGAAGGAACCAGCCAGCACATCCAAATTATCCTTGCGACTCATTTTGACTCGAAAAACGTTTGAAACAAGTCCTATTCAAGCATCGTATAACCATGCTCTAATACCACCTTTGTGACACACCCGATCTGGTCTAAGTATAAGTTGACTCGACCAGCCGTGCAACAATCAAACAAGAACATGCACAGCCGATCACTGGTAACTGAAACCAAACCGAGAAGCCACAATGTGCACATAAACGACTAACCCGAAGTTCCCGAAATAAATCCAGGTACCTTAGGCCAACCGCCTAAGTACACATATCCTATTAGGTACAACCCGAGGCTTTACAACCTTAAGAGTAATACCCAATAGTTGGTTCGTCCGGACAAGGACTAATATCATTTGAAACCCGTACTTTAAAAACATTCTTTATACACTATATACTTATTCATTTAAAAGAATCTTACAAAATCTTATAGATTAACCTCGAGGGTTTCGGTCAACAAACCTTATACATAAAGTATATCAAAACGACTGCAAGGATAATAAAACTACCGCTGGCTAATGCCGTTCCTTCCCGTCCTAGAGTAAAGGTCTCCCACCTACTGGTTACCTGCATATCAAATGAGTCATGAGCAAGCGACACCATTTGAATGCAGTGGAATTATATTCCATAATTAATATAATTATAAGGCCTCTCAATCCATCCATGTGAATCTATCTTAAACATCACCTCCACGATACCCGCCAATCACTCACTCTTAATATATATATATGCTAAACCCGGAAAACCACCAAGGCTAACCGAGCTTAACGGGGAATAAATATAACCATCATCTCTATCAGATATTCCAAGATAGAACATCCAACGCTGCATGCAGTTACACGGCCTCCAGGGTGCGACCCCATCATCGTGTCTTCATGACCTTGATCCATATCGCAGGACCAATTCACGGTAATGCGGGAATTTCGGGAGAGTGAGTATACAATAAGACTTCACATGATTCACACTTATTAATAGAATACTTATAGATTAGTACTTGAGAATAAGTACTAAGGCTCGGGATAACCTCAAAGAATTATTCTTATTAATTCTTAAGTATTTAAACTAGATAAATACTTCATATATAAATATAGATCAAGGGATAATACTTAATCAATCAACCATAATTACTCATTAATTAATACATGATTAATCCTTAATTAATCAATAATTATCCCTTAATTAATTCATGATTAATTCTTAATTAATCAACCATATTCAATATGCAATCATGCATACTCATTCATAATTCATTCATCATCTATCTAGACTCACCTTTAAATCCATGAGATTGGCTAAGGAAGACTAGACTCGAGCTCAAGCTAATCACACTTTACTTTTGGATCACTCTCGGTTCAGAACCATCACAAGGATCCGGCTGATCCGAATACTCTCCTTGGCCATCTGAATTCAAAACATAACAGTTGGAACATAAGGTTCACTAGTCTGGTTCAAGAAGAAACTCAACTCAGTTTATAACATTTCAGTTCAGTTCTCTCATATCAGTTCGGTTCAAGACAGATTGATACCATGTTCAGCTCGGTTCAAGCTTTAACAATTTAACTCGGTTCATATCAGCTTAATCATGCTCAGCTAACTCCGGTTCTAGTCAATTCCCAACAGCTTAACTCGGTTATACTCAGACGACATCAGTTCAAGACAATTTCAGACCATAGACAGCTCGGCTCAGATCAGAGCAGAACATACTCAGCTCAATTCAGTTCTAAACAAGATCAAATCAGTTCGGTTTAATTCCCATAATTCTTATCAGTTCGTCTACTGGTTCTATGAGACTGATTAAATCATAAACCAATCAAGACTGAAGAGAACAAGACCTTAGACAACTGATCCTGAGAGGTTAACCAACATACAGCAATTGGTTCTCATCAAAACATTGCTGAATCAAGAAGCTGAAGCTTACCAGTTTTACTCAACTAATTAAACTTGACTAGTTGTCTATCTTCAAGCTAACCACGAATTAACCTGATCAACACCACAAGAATCCATGGTTGGATTTATTCAGAATTTATCTCCAGTGTAGGCAAACCAACAAAACTTCTCACAGAAACTGATCCACAACCATCTTTCCAATCAAAATCAAAGGCTGAAGAACATGAGTGATTCTAAACTCTTGGACACCAAACCTTCAGCTCTTAACCACACCAGAACACACTGGATAAAGTCACAGGATGGTGAGAAAGGTTTGTCCATGCTCAATTATCTTCTCTGAATTTTTCAACTAGTTTTTCTCACAAATTTTTCTCTCTTCTTTCTCTCTTTCTCTCTGAATTTTTCTCTGGTTTTTCTTGCAGGTTATGAACGTCCAGAGGACAGAAGATGGTGTTTTATAACATAAGAAGTTGCTTCAGGTGAGAGTTTCACTCAGCACAAAGCAAGGCTGAGAAAGGACATGTGGAGAGCAGCTTCAGCACTTCCAACAGCAAGCTGCTGTCCTTTCCCTCCCAAGAAGAAAGTTGGAAGCAGCTGGTGACAATCATGTGACTGAATTAATGAGCAAGCAGGCAAGCAAGTAGGTGCAGGTCATGTGACCTAATTACTTAGGAAGCAAGTAGGCTAGAAGGTGCAAAGCATAAGACTGTTCAGAAATAATTTTCAGAGTTTTGTCGATAGTTTTTCGGACTGTTTCGACTAAATATTTTTCATCATTCGAATCTCGTCCTGCTCTGAATAAACTCGCCCAGCATGAATAAAAATCGACAATAATAATTAACACTCGACCAGAACCATCAAAAGATGGTTTTTCGACCAAAAGACAGCCCCGTCGAGATTAATTCACCGTGTCAATTTTTATTTAAATTCTGATCGATCAATCTTCAAACTGATCTTAAAAAAATTTCTCGACTAAAATTCTATCTGCTCGTAAGTGTTATTACACCCACGGTTCTTCCCATCCATATTGAACAACTGTCCCTATATCTTCATCAGCTCCACGTAAGTTTGCCCTAATTCTCACTTTCCAATATCCATAATTCACATCATTCAGCAGCAAAATATTGTGTGCTAAAATCGCCATATTCTCTTCTCAGGGTCTCACCTTGGTTCGAAGAACCCTCCTTCGTTTAGGTGTCCTGCTCTGATACCAATTGTAAAATTGAGATACAACGAAAGCACAAGGCACAAAGTAATTCCAAGAACTCTTCTATCTTTTATCAGAAATCCTTTACACAATCTCTTACAGATTTGTTTGATTCGAATTACACAACTCGACACGGATCGATTTCTAACACACCCAACTTGCTTGACTCAACACCTGTTGATCAAGTCTACCAATTCACTCAGCTATGAAACCCAAAAATCCTTTGTGTTTCTCTCTGAGAATTACAACGTGGAAGCTCTAACCCTAATCTTAGGTAAAACCACAATATATATTAAATAATCTTTTCCTATTATCTAATATAGCATCACCAAATCTTCCAATTTGTGATCTAATAACATTCCTTTAATGATTATTTCGTCAACTAAGTATATGGAAATATCACACACCTCCTCTTGATGTTTCGTTTTTATTCTCCGAAGCATGTGTCACGCATTACTCTCCATGTGTAACACATGTACACGAACCAAAACTCCACCACTGTAGCAACCTATCAAGCTCCAAGTTGACATCCTTCTCATTGGTCCACATCAATGAAGCTACTACCGTCTCTTAAGGAGCTTTATGAGAGGACCCACAAGAAAAAGATTAGGAAATTTGTAGATCCCATGTCTGAGTAAATCTACAACGACATGTTTGCTCGGATTGAAAAGTGCGAGACCCAACTGATCCAGAAGTTCCCCGATGAAATACCCGTCAGAATATCCACACCTGAAGTGGATAAGATTTATGAAGAGATACTAATTTACTATTATTATTATTATTATTATTATTATTATTATTATTATTATTATTATTATTATTATTATTATTATTATTATTCATTTAATCTAATATTTTATCACTAAATTAATCTTTTTTAAGGTGGTCCCTAAAAAAAGGAATGTACGTTGGGAATCGGTTCCATTAACGATGTCCCGAGGGTGACATCGTCTTATGGTCAGAGACAGGATAAATGAAACTTCTCAGCTGCGTTCTAAGTTAAGTGCGACGCCTTCTGATTTGAGCGCGACACAAGCTCAAATTGGATTCATTCGAAAGTTTTCTGAACGTTCAAGTGGATGGCAATCTGCAATTGGAGAGCATGTTGCAGGCGAGACGGGCGGGACTTGGGATTCCACAGCCACGACGCTCCGCAGAGGAGAACGGGGAGCTGGAGAGAAGGAGTCAAGAACGCAGCTGAACGCTCCGCCGAACCCCTAGCTAGTTTTTTTCCTTCTTCTTTTTATTGTATTATAAATTTGAAACTTAAATATTTATAAAATATTTTTGGATTTTTTTAATAGTTTTAGTAAAATACATTAATTTTAATATTTTATTAGTGAAAAGCCAAGAATCAAAGTAAATTCATAGCTAAGTTTACAACTATTTAACGAGAAAATACTCTTTATATCAACGTAAATTAAATGAGTAATTTACGTGGGAGTAGACCCAAGTTCCTCATAAAATATTACTTCGAAGTTACTACGACTGACACGCAAATTCGTCGTAAATTTTATGTGTCCTTTACGACAATTTCTTCCGTTTTTTTACGAGTAAATAGACGTCCTTAAATTACGTGTATATTACAACGAATATATTAATAGCCATTTTACGACGAAATGGATTCCACATAGCTTTACGACGATTTAGTGAGGAAAAATGGTTTATGGTGGACGATTAACGACGAAATGATTTTCGAGGTTATTTCGTCGTAAAGAGCCTTTTACGACGAATTAACTACGGTTTTGGTCGTCGTTAAGTATATGTTTTCTTGTAGTGTAAGTGTCTCTCTATAATTATGTGTTTTTCATCTTAAAAATAGCATTGCTTTAAAAGTTTCATTATAATACATATGTATGTATCTTTTTATCTTAATAATGTGTTTTTTCATTTTAAGAATTTTCATTGGTTTAAAAGTTGTTAAAATGTATAAGGATGAGTCTTTCCTCATAAAATTTGTAATTTTAAAAAATAAGTTGTCAAAATACCTAAAGATGTGTATTTTATCCATAGAAATTTCAAAGGTCATAACTTTTCATGATAACAAATGTCCTTTTATCTTAAAAATGACATTGTTTTAAAAATGTTGCAAAATATATAAGTATGTATATTTTCAGCTTAACAATATGTTTTTTCATTGCAATAGTTGTATTGGTTTAAAAGAAGTTAAAATATATTAGGATGTGTCTTTTTTTTTTGTCATTAACTTATACATATTGATACTGACTCTGTGAACCAAACCGGTAGATCTTGATCCATGTGAACGGTGAAAGACGGTTGCTTCCTGACACTGTGGGCTATGCTATCCGTTTTTGTATTTTACGTCCTTGGTATATAGATAATTTCTGATTAGAATGTATATTTTCATCATAAAATTAGACTGCATGCAGTCTAATAGTATAATAATAATAAACAAAGCAGATCAAATTTTTATTTACAAAAACTGTTGAATGGAGAAGCTAAGGGTGGGCCGTACGCTTGAGTGTCTCATCCGCTTTTTGTCCGCCTCCCAATCAAGCTCTAAATATGAAAGTTAGCTTGCTTATTTTAATACCTTGGTTTACGACCTTGCAAGGCACTACATAAATTCTATTTTCTCTTTCTGTTTACTGCGGCTAGACTTTTCTTTTTGCGAGTGAACTTGAATCTAGATAACTGAGAGTTTGTTATTGAACAGTATTTTTTTTTTTGCGAGTGAACTCAGTATTTAGATAACTGAGAGTTTTTTTTTTTGGTCAAATTGAGAGCTTATTATTGAACAGTATTTTGATTGATATGGGTTTGAAGGTACAAACCCAAAGACTTGGCCTTCTCTGCTTTGGGATCCACCTCTCTGCTTTACCCAAATTAGTGCCAATCCTATAATATTCATAATTAATTCTTCTTTCGGTCTACGGCAGTGAATTACTTTGTAAACTATATACGACAAAAGCAAAAAAAAAAGTTATGATGCGTGAAGAACAATTAATTGACCTTTTGAACCAGCAATCGAAGATTCGTTCCTCACTGAGGGAGGACAACAAATTTTAGGTTTATGCCAAAAATATGTCTATATTATCTGATAATATATTTTATTTTAATTGGTGTTCACGATTTGAAACATGGGACATGTGTATGCATGTGAAGGCGACAACTTACAAAATATAACGGAGACAAAAGTACAAATCTCTGGTTATTACATATTAAACGAACTCAAAATAACGAGGCGTAAGAAAGGGTTCTCTCTCCTTCTTCTCTGTTCTCTCTCACGTATCTTTTACAGAGAGAAGTGATGAGATGAAACCAGTAAAACTCTGCCCTTGATTGGGCTCTTCCGGCGAAGCACTTTCCTCAGTGGTTGGTCGGCTTTTGGCTCCGACGCTGCACCTATTCGTTGAAGGTGAACGGTCGGTATATGGCTCTGCGTTGCACTGTTCCTTCGTGCTGACGGCGACTTCTCTCCCGGAGTTATTTCCGAGAGCGTTAGTGTGGTTTAACATGGTTGGTGGGTCCGATGGTTTACGGTTCAAATCTGAAGCGATAGAAAATTCTGCCTTGTGTTTGGTGGTTCGGCTCCTGGAAAAGATCTCGATTTAGATCGATTGAAGCTCTTTGAAAAACGAGCACAAGGGTTTTGTGGTTTTGTGGATGAGATCTTGGGGTAGATTGATGATCTCCTCTGCATAGTGAGTCTGATATGGGTAAAGTTCTCCTCGTGTTTATGGCTTAGGATGATGGATGAGATCTCGAATAGGTCGATTGATTCTCTCCATGGAATAGAAATCAAGCGAGGAAAGAATTTGCGTTGAAGTTGGTTGGTGTGTTGTTAGTGAGCCTGTTTCCCGGTGTTTTCCGGAGATTGCCGTTTAGTTTCGGCGACGTCTTGGTCGGTGAAGACAGTGAAGTGCTTTCAATACGTGTCGCTCCGTTCTTGTGCGGTGAACACGTTGATGTGACCTGTTACCTTTTCTTCCTCTGTTCTTTTTTGGGTTTTAAGTGGGCCATTGTTTTGGTCTCTGATCTTTTATGTTTGCCGTATGGGCTTGTATGGTTTTTAAATGACCTTGTTTTTGGACTTGTATGTTCTTATATTTTCTACTTAATAAAATAATAGTGAAAAAAAAAAAACGAGGCGTAAGACTAATTTATGTATTATAGAAGGCACTATTGTTATCCAATGACCTTTCGACTGATGAAAGAGGCTCACATTTGAACCCCGTCCACCTCTTATATGGCCACTGCTTTTTTGGCATATTCACTTGCATCTATCATTTTAAAATTATAGAAAGCCATTCCTCCATTAATTACTACTATAATACATGTAGGTCCTTTTTCTTATTCAATTATATAATCAGTATAAATAATATCAACTGAACAAGTAGTTTGGTCGAAAAGGAAATAAAAATCCCGTCAGCATTTTAGTGGTTTTTGACGTGAGCGGCGAGATTTGCAGCGTCATTTACATGTGGAAAGAGGTTAAAGAATATAAACACAATTAGTTGGTATTGAAAAATCTAAATAAAAAGAAATGTACCAATATGTTTTTTGTACTGATTTTTTAGAACTCAGATAGATCTCAGCTAGTATTTCTTAAAACATTTTTATTCTCATTAATAGAACACTGTAGTAAATAAATAGTTTAGAGTAGTTCCAATGACAAGTGTTATATAGGGGATTCTTAATAATTAAAAAATTAAAATTAGAGAGAAAAAAAATTAATGAAATTTTTTAAAAAACCGGTCCTAAACTCTAAACGACATATGTCACTTAACTAAGCTTTTAATTGGTTTTGAAAAATTAAACATTATCAAATATTCTTATAATAATATTATTTTGTTTTATTTTAGAAACTGGTAGAGGTTGTAACTGATAATGTTGCTCTTATACAAACTTTCTTTTTCTCTTTTTTTACGTCAAAAGGCCATTCTATTACTCAAACTTGAAGTGGTTTAAGTAACCAAACCGGAATAAAACAACCAACAAAATGTAACCAAACCGGAATACAAACTTCATTTAACCAGAAAACATCGTTGATAAAAATGTAAAACTGCAATATATTAATATATATAAACTTAATTGTTCTAGTTCCATTCAATATTCGGTTGCCGTAATTTATTAATGTAAACAGTCCGTTTTATTATTTTGTGACCTCTGCATTATACAATAAATCCAACTTGTAAACTCATATATTCACATCACTAACACATATACATATATGCATAGACATGTATTTATATATTTTTTTTTTATCAAAACATATATATAGTTAAATACACAAATCTGAGTGTTTGTAAAAGTCATTGTACACTAGTGTCTCCTCTCTCTCATCCTTTTGGTATAATTAGAAAGAGGGGACATGTTTTGAGTCTTTCTTGATATATTAATTTATATCAAAAGCCTCCCAACAACCATGGCTTTGCTTCCGGTGAAGCCTCTATCTTTCCACCGCTTTCAGGTTTTCCCCCGGCATCTTATTACTCCGGCTGTTTCAACTGTTCCGGGAATGGTTTCTGCCGGTTTCAAAAGCCATCATTTCGTAGGGCTCCCTTCTTATGATCTATGTATCCATGAATCTGTAAGGCATATGAGAAGCCTAAGGTCGTGGAGTAATCGTCGCCGAGTAAGCAGAACCGTCGGCGTGTCTATGCCGGTGGCTTCGGCTGAGGATTTACCGGCGGCTTCTTGGGATTCTTGGAAGCCCGATAAGACCACGGTGGCTCCGTCACTTAGTGACGTCATTTGGCCTGCAGCAGGTTAGTTTTTCTTATAAATATAAAAAGATTGTCACAAAAAAATGAAAATAATTGTTACACAGCAATTTTCTTTTGTCCGAAGACAAGGGAGGAGAGAGACAAACAGTGAGATCGTGTCTCTTCGAGCGACCAAGTAGCTATTGAAAATAACTGTTTGAGGTTGACCAGTTCTTGAATTTAGTAAGAAATAAGAATCGTAACTATTAATAGTTATTAATTAATTCGTTTTTTGTAGGGCAATTGTCAATAATAGCACCTTTTGAAGTTTATGTCTCAAAAATAGCACTAGAAGGAGAAAGTCACAAAAATGACATTCATTAAAGAGTAAAATATCTATAATACCCTTGATTTAAAATTAAATAAACAAACTAAAATAAATAAAAATAAAAAAAAATAAAAATAAAAAAAAATAATTTTTTTTTATAGTTTCAGATTATATGTTTTCAGATTCGAAATTTTTATAATTTTTTTTAAAAAAAAAATTTCAAATTTTTTTTATTTTTTTCAGATTTTATTTTTATAATTTAAAAATACTTTTTGAAACTATTTTTAAAATTTTTATTTTTTATTTTATTATTTATTATTTATAAAATTTTAAACCCTAATTCCAAAACCCAACCCCTTAACTCTAAACCCTAAGGTTTGAATTAATTAACCCTAGGGGTATAAGTGTACATTACCTCTTTAATGAAACCTATTTTTGTGACTTTGAGCCTTGAGTGCTACTTTGGGAACAAAAACTTGGTTTGGTGCTATTCTAGTCTTTTTCTCTTTTTTGTAGTTGTCAAAAAAATCTCATTTTCTTGGTAATTCGTATAATCTGTACACATAGAAACAAGATTGTTTGTGAATTATTAAAGATTATACGTATTATAAATAGTTATCGTCTATGCAAATCTTGAGAGGAGGCATATATTATTTAGTTGGTTTATATATATATTCGAACACGCATGCAAACGAAATTACTTGATAAATTATAGGTCACATAGCCGTCATGTATGTCTAACCTTGGATCTATGATCGCGTTGATGAATCAAATATATGTATGGATGTATTGAAAAAAATTAAAATGTTTTCTATTAATATTTTCTGGTACGAGAAAAGGAGCGTTTGCGGCTATGGCAATAATGGGAAGTATAGATCAAATGTTAAACCCTAAAGGGATCTCAATGTCGGTTGCACCACTTGGTGCCGTCTCTGCCATTCTCTTCACCACTCCTTCTGTACCTGCTGCTAGGGTAATTTTCGCATTTCTTTTCTTGCGATTGAAACGCTAGTTACGATAAACGTAACATAATATGCTAGCTACTATACTATTGATCAAAACGGTGATGGGTGGTGCATGTGTATTCATTTCAGAAATACAATATATTCGTGGCTCAAATAGGTTGTGCAGCCATTGGAGTATTGACTTTCTCCATCTTTGGGCCGGGTTGGCTCTCCCGCAGCATCGCACTAGCTGCTTCCATTGCATTTATGGTCATTGCTCGTGCTAGTCATCCTCCTGGTAATTGAATTATACCTTCTTCTTTTTAAATAATTTGGTATTTTTGAAAGTATATAAAATTTCCATTACTAAAATTTTGAATTTATTTAAACATCATAGCATTAAAACTTTTGAATTAATCATCATAGCATAAAAAGCATAAAAACTTTTACTTTGTTAATTTATGTTGAAAAGGTTAGAAATATGAGAAACAGATAGCGAACGGGAAAAATGTGAAATCTGGAATATCAAATCCCTTCCATTTCCAAACGATTTTTTTTATCCCAACTAAATCAAAATCAATAAAAAGAGTGGCAGTACATAGGAGATTTTGAATAGCGAAAATTTGTTTAATAGTTCCATCTACAAATTCTTAGTATTAGCCCGTTTTCAACCTTATGCTAGAAACATTTTATTCTAGAAACTGAAATATAATTGATTATCTTCTTTTGACAAAGTATAATTGATTAATCTTTTCATATAATTTATATATCTGGAAACAGCGGCAAGTTTACCACTACTGTTCATAGACGGGGCAAAGTTACAAAAGTTAAACTTTTGGTACGTATTATTCCCCAGTGCAGCGGCTTGCATCCTCCTCTGCTTCCTCGTAAGGCTTGCCTAATTAATACATCTTCTCGTTTTCGTCTCCAATATATATATTTTAAAATTACTTTCTCATCTGTTTTCATAAACGAGTTAAGGATATTACTGTTTTCATGCTGTCAAAATATGTTACTGGATGTTTTAAACTTTGCAGCAAGAGATCGTGTGCTACTTGAAGAAAAACTTGAAATTTTGATGAATGGAAAAGGACGAAGTCAAGAGTGTTATATGCATGTATAGACACATTGGTGGAGGAGTTCATGTGCAGATTTTTTTATATATATTAGACGTTTATCGAAGATGGTCGACGTACACATACATTAAAAAAAAATATACGTACAAATTATACATACTTTCACAAAACTTGTTTTTTCTGGGGGTTTTTACGTTGAGCTCAGATATTTTAGTGAAACAATATTGCATATCAGTACTATATATCATCATACATCTTAGACACATGGCACGGTATAATTAAGATTGTTTTCTCGATCTTTACAAAGGTGTTTTATGGTTCGATGGAAAATATTGTTCTTATGACGGTGAGTACACACTCCAGATGTTCAAAGTAGAAATTCACAGTGGGGTGATTATTAGGTTTTTGTGTTTCTTTCAATACCTAGTCCACTAGTTAGTTATACAACTATATATTCGCAAAACTTTTGACGATTATATATCATTTCACTATTGGTTACAATCATAAGAATTTTTTACACTTAGAGACACTTTTCCTCATTCTAATTACACATTGTTGACATGGATGTTTTTAATTGATTAGTTCACATGTTTGGAAATTTTGAGGTATTACAGGAAAATTCCCGGTTATCATAAGAATATGAGGAGGTATTATTATATCTTCCACATTGCATTATTTTATGTGGTTACAGGGGAATATTTATATACATGGTGTTTTGATTGGTACTATCAACATTTCTTATATTTTCTACAAAGAATATACCTGAACAAGAAAGTTTTGTTTGTTGGTCGTCTTCAGTCAATAACAATTTCATATCAATCAAATAATCTTTCTCATTCGAAACTAGCCATTACCCAATCTCACCTTACAAGAATGTAAATCATTTAGTCCTAAATTAGCTTTTTGTATGACTACTGGAAGCTATTTATTTATGCATTACATGTGCCTGATTTCATATATTTGTAGCTTATTCCTCTTTTTCCGAACAAGTAGAAGAAGCAATCGAAAATATATAGTATTTAGGATTAAGTGCAAAATGATCATGATGATAAGATAGGAGTTAATACGTAAAATGACATTAGTTTTAGTAAACAATCAGATCGTCGTAAAAAAAAACCCCCATTCAGATGGATTAGGTGAGTACACAAAATACTTGAGATTGTAATAAAAGGACGGACTTTATTCTTAATTATTTGCCCTACTACCTCTATAGTTTATTCTTATTTGTCCCACCTAATAAATTATTTAATTTTCTTTTTCTTTTAATTACAGAAATATCAGTAAATACTAAACTACCCTTAATAAATTTATAAAACTACAACTAAACCTAAGCTAACCCTCTAACCTAACCAGAGTCTTTTCTTCTCTCCTCTTCCCCTTAGAACACGCGTCCCGACCACCCCGACTGCACTCATTTTCCTCTTTTCTTTTTGGCGGAAACTCTAATCGACGAAATCATCTTTTCTTCTTGTTCGAAATCAATCCGAAATCAAGTGCGACGAATCACCTCTCTCTTACAGAAAGCCTTCGATTTTGTGTGTCTCCTTCAACAGAAGCCTTCGGTTCCATCTTCCTCATTCTCGAAAATCCGGGTAAGTTTTTTCTTTCATCCTCTTTCTTTTGAGTTCTATGTTCATTTGTAATGTGGGTTCAAAAATAATTGGTAAAAATTTGTGTGTGAATGGTTAAATGATTATTGGAATGGGAAAATAGAAGCGATTTGAAAGGGAAGCAATGTGGATATTTCTAGAAATAGGGTTTGAAAGGAAAAAGATTTATATATGTTGATTGAAAGTGATTTGGTCATAGTTCTTATTATTACTAGTGTTTATGTAATTGTTTGAGTGAAACTTTGGAATGTAAGATATGAAATTGAATGTTGGATAAGTGAAACAGAAATATCCAAATTGCTTGTCTATGGTGATTGAGTGGTTGAGGGTTAATGAGATTGAATGAGTGAGTGTTTGAATTTGAACATATAGAAATGTGAAAGTGAGTTAGAGATTATATTGAGCTAGTGCTGAATGTTTGAGCATATCTACAATGAAAAAGTGATGTTTGCATTTCAACATATGCAGATTGAAAGCCGGTTTCAATTATGATTGAATGTTTTTTGTTACAGGATATCCAGAAGATCGAGATAATGACATGATGAAAGCGTGGAGGAAAGAAAAATACTAAGCAGAAGAAAGGAAAGTCTACAAAAAGAAACATTGCTCATGTAGAAGAATAACATGTAGAAGAGCTTTCAACTGGAAATGATAGTGATGATCTGTCAGCACATGGAAACGAGACTGATCATCCTGCACAGGAGAATGAGACTGATCATCTGTCAGCGACATCTCAGGTATTCATTCCCAAAATTATTTCTCTCGTTTTAGTTTTAAAAAAAAGTTATTGTTGGTGTATTACTGGTGCGACTAGTATTACTAGGAAAAAAAATTATATGACCCTTATTCCTACTGGAAAGATTAATAATTCATGCTAATATAATTTTATATGGTTTTCAGGAATGCCAACCATTACCACCTGATGTGCTATACTTCAAGAATACCGAGTTCACCAAGACATGCAAGATACAAAGCAAGTGCTATGGAAGTAACACGGTGGCTATCATCAAGAAGCTTCAGCCTGAGTTGGAGTGGTTCGAGAACCACCCTCAATTTTGTCATATTTTTCACATGCCCGATGAACCATACTTGAAGTTGCTGGTTGTGTGGATGCTTCTATTGCGAACCATTCCCTTAAAAGAGGGAGATGGCACAGCTTGGTTTGCGGTTAATGGCGTGTCCATCCGGTATTCCACCAGAGAGCATGCACTCATCAGCTTTGGACTGCGATGGATACCCGGATAAGTATGAGAATTTGGGGAGCTATGAGTCTTTAGATAGGCATTTTATGTCACACAAAGTGATAACCATGAAATCTGTCGAAGAGAAGTTGTTGAGAATGAGCGCTTGTGGGGATCGACTTAAGATGGCGGTGCTTTACTTCTTGGGCACTGCTATTAGAGGGAGGGGAAGGTATAATGCCCCCTTTGCCTCTTTCATTCTAAGAGTTGTCAACAATGTGGAGGATTGTAAAACCATTCCTTGGGGTTGCTTGACGTTTGATGATAATATCTAGTCCATTAATCACTTGATGAAGCGTCTCAGGGGGAAAGCTAAGAAGAATATCAACTTTATCTGGTTCATACTTCTTTATATGAGTTTTGTTTTGGCAAATTTATGTTTGTATGGTTGTTTTTTTATATAAAAAAAATTATATTTGTAGATGCTGGCATTTGAGTGTATTCTAGCTCTGAATGCTCAATTCAGAGAACATGTAGACGGTTGTATGAGTAACTGTCCTAGGATGTGCAAGTGACGGTTCCAAAGTAACAACATGAAGGGTTATCCACTTGAGGATTTGTACAATGCATTTGGAGAAACGAAGGTATGTGTTTGATATTGTTTCGGGTTTTTAGTTTTATTAAGTGAGTGGGATAAAATAAGCATTTTTTTGTTTTATTTTCAGGTAATTAAAAGTGTTATAGCTTCTACTATTGATGAAGAAACTCCCATGGCGCGCATAATGGAGGACGAAGCAGACTATGAAAATGAAGAAGGACCAAGTAATTTGTGGAGCTTATGGCTTACTGTTAAGGAGAAGTCTATCTGGTGGAAAGATCTCTATGAGTTAAATGTGGCTGCAAGGGATTTTTCTACGAAGAAAGACAAAAGGAAAGTGAATGAAAAAGCATCCTCCTCTAATGCAAGTTTGGAGGACGTTTTGAAAGGGATTGAAAAGAGGTTGATGACATGTTTGAGCGAAGTGAATGTGAAGGTGGAGACAATGAACAAGAGGCTTTGTGTCATGGAAAAGAGCCAAGTCGTTTAAAAAAGGAGGAGTAAGAGGATGAAGGCGATGGAGAAGAGGCTTGAGGACATTGATAATTGCCAATATTATTTAAAAAATAATGGCAGGAAGTAGAAGGTGATGGAAGAGAGGATTGATGCCATTGAGAAAGAGATGAAGAGGAAGGAGACCGAGAACACTGAGGGTTTTGACTTCCAAAACATGGATTTTGACTGGGATAGATGACGTTCTGTAGATGCAGAAATTGTTGAAAATATTGAAGTGGTAGAAGAACCACCAGGTCAGAAAACTGAAGAGACTGATAAAGAGGAGGAAAACGAGTAGGCTGAGATCGAGAAAAATGAGAAAGATAATGCAGAAGAGACTCTGAAAGAAAATACAAGTTCTGAGGAAGAGAAAGAACCTGAAGCTTAAGTTGAAGAAGATAAAGAAGATGTGGAAAAAAAATAACAAGAAGTTAAGGCTGAAACAAAGAAAGTGAAGCTGCTCAGACTTAAGCTGATGATGATGAAGAAGAGGTTGAAAAAGAGGGTAAAAACAATGCTAAAACTGAACCTCGAGCTGAAATTGAAGAAGAGGTTCAAAAAGCGAGTGAAGAAGAGGTTCAAAAAGAGGAAGAGCTTAATGAAGGGAAAGAGATTGAAGAAGAACCTGAGCATGCTGACAAAGTTGAGAAAGAAGCTAGGATATACATGGAGGAAGAGAAAAAAAGGTAGATTCTTACCGTGTGCAAGACTGATGATGTTACTGCCGTGGAGAAGACTGATGGAACCAAGGAAACATCTAGGACTCCTGCTCATGGGGTGGTGAAGCATAGACCTAAGGTAATGGCGGTGAGAAAACATGCTCCTAAGAAGAGGGGTAGACCGAGAAAAGCTGATAAACCACATAAATTCACAACGCCACCACCGATAAAAAGGACTCGTACACCATCACAGTACGTAACCAGTCCTTTCATTGAAGCTAATACCGACGAGGTTGAAGGGCGCAAGAAGAAGCCTAGAACAAAGGCTTAAAAGACTACCATCATAAAATATTTTGGGTGTTTAATATTTATGTCGGCTTTGTTGTGAACTTACGTAGGATGCTATGTTTGTTGGTTGTTAGTCTGTAAAATTAGAGTGCTATTTGTTATGTAAGATGATTTGTGTTGTATGATTGTCTTGCAGCAGGTTTGGCCAATAGAGTACAAGGCAGGCTAAGTCCTAAGAAAACATATTTGTAATCCTAGGTGTATTAAGTATTACTAAGCCAAAAATATTGTTGACACTTTGTAAAAAAAAAAAAACTATGGCACATGTCTAGAACGTGTTATTAAACAAACATGTTTGAATATTAAAATAATATTAATTTTACACTTAATAGCACACAAATAGTAGTAATATTTCATTCTTCATAGTAATAATTTTGCAAAATACAACATTATTTAGTAATACAACCTCAAGAAATTTAATTATTAGTAATAACAATGTATTTAGACAGTTTTAAATTGTATATAACTCATTGACATAAATATTTTTCAGAAATTATGTATTTTCTGAAATTCATCCCATTATGGATTTCTCATCACAACATTAGTATGGAAGTAGAATGATGTTTTCTATGGAAATGAAAAGTTTTCTACCAATTTGAGAATTTAATAGTATTTTATATCTAATTTGGCAAATAAACACATATATGAACATATTATCATGTAATATATGAGATACGTATTCTAAAAATAAATAATAAGACGAAAACAAAGGTTCTTAGAAACATGGATAATACATACTAATTTAAGGTATTTTAAGGTAGTACAAAGTAGTACCTAGTAGTACAGTACATATTACACATAGTAGTCCACAGAAGTACCTAGTAGTTCATATTACGCATAGTAATCCAGAGAAGTACCTAGTAGTGCATATTACACATAGTAGCCCACAGAAGTACATAGTAGTTCACATTATACATAGTATTCCATAGTAGTACCTAGTAATTCAGCGTTACCTACTAGTTCAAAGCACAAGAGTCGCATGTTACTCGGTGGTGGCAGAAGTACTTTCACATTCAGAATACTCATACAAACATCTGCCTCTCCTTCCCCTGCCCTTGCCTCTTCCCCATCATCCTCCAGTTCTTCGTCCACGAGATTCTCCAGCAGATGGAAACATTTTCTTTTGAGTGGGTCATTTCTTTGTTTCATATACCGGGGGAAGAAATTTAAGTGCTCAAATCTCATATGGTATAACTCATTCAGACATATGAGGAACATGATAAACCGTCCTATAGTATGTCAATGCCCACAGCTCCACCAAATAGTATTTTGAACAAAACTCTTGTAGATGGAGGTCCATTCCTACGCTCAAGAACTTGGCAGCAGCTGCTGCATGAACACACATAATTTTTCTATACCAAAACACATGCAACTGCACATTTTTCTTGCTAAATAAATCGTATAAACCTTTTTGTCACTACCATTGACATTGTACTCAAGGTGGAAGCTGTTTATCTCAACAACATCGAAACACCTCGCTTCCAAACATCTTTTTGACAACTCCTTTTCCACTGTAGGCACAAGCTTCTTTATGACTTGTATTTGAGCTGCCTTATTCCTATGTTTGTTAAACCATTCAGCCATTTTCTTTATAATAACATCAATCATCGGTAGCAAGAGTATTTCCTCGCTTCCCGAAGAACACCATTAATAGATTATGCTGCATTGGTTGTGTCAACATTGTATATGTCTCCTTCAAAGTAACATCTTGCCATTTTCCCACCTCAACACTTTTCTCCAGATAAGCTGTAGCAGAAGGATACTTCCTAGAAAAAGCAGCATAAAGATCATCGAACTCAGCCACTGTATAAGCATGTGCACACTCTCTAAACTTGTATGCGCTAGCGTCTATGTTGTTTGCAACATGTCCTTTGACATTTTGAGGTAAATGCTAGATACAATACCCATGTGCGGCCGTTGGAAACACCTCATGTATTGACTTGATCAATGTTACATTTATATCCGAAAGATACACCAATACTCCTTCATCTGATATCACAGACCTCAACTTATTCATAAACCACGTCTAGCTTTCATCTTTCTCACCATCAACTACACCAAATGCTATTAGTGGTGACGATCAGGATCTTGAGCCATTGCAACAAGCATAACTCCACCATAAACCTGCTTAAGATGTGTTTCATCCACAATGATAACTTTCCTCATCGCTGTGAATCCTTCTATGGAAGCTCCAAATGCGAAAAATAAATACTAAAATATTTTCGCCCCATTCACTTCAACATAACTTAGTGAGTCCAGATTCTTCAACTTAAGCATCCTTTTTTCTCTCCATGTTGTGGTATATGATACATCAACACCAACCTTGTGGGGTAACCATACTGATCAGATCATTTGGTCTTGTAGTTACTACTGAGCATGTATGAGACTTGATGTAAGTTCTAACCGTCCAAAGATCTGAATTCTTAAGCTTTGCTACACGCAAATACCACTTGCAACCTTTTTTGGCTCCTTGACAATTTACCACAAATCTCACAGTATCAGACTTAGTTGTTTCATACTCAAAACCATTCTTATGTGCACCCCTCTGAACTAGAACTTGCATGGCTGTTTTAGTTCTGAATTCTTGACCCTTAACCAAATCGAGACCATCATCTCATTCTTCTTCTACTACTGTTGTGGCTTCAACTCCCGCTCTTGCAGCTTTAACTCCCGCTCTTGCAGCTTCAAATTCCACTCTTACTTTTGTTCCTTCATACCCATGCTCTAAATTCTCATGCATCTCAAAGTCTTCATGTTGTTCGGCTGTGTAAATCGTGACCACGCCATCCATGTCATGATCCTGACCAGCTCCATCTTGCTCGGTTCCCTCTTGCTCAATCCCATCTTCCTCGGTCCCATCTTCTTCTGTATCAATATTCTCTCCATCAGAAAGACCAAAATAGCTATCATCAGTTCTATCATCATCTCTTGAAAGTGGTATACCACCATATGTATCATCCAGGTCACTGCTGATCTCCACATGTAAAACACTTCTACATTTATCATGATTTACTTGCATGAGATAACCCAAAACGTCTTCATCACCCCAAATTTATGATGGCTTGTTCGAATACAATACCATTGGAAAGTAACTAATCTTTAGCATCCCATCTCCATATGCCTTAATCTTTATGCATATACTCTCAACCAATTCAGAATATGTAACATCTTCCACAGATGTTTTCATCACTAGAGTGTGAATTTCATCTTCTCCCAAGATCCACCTTATCTCAGCCCCATCCTTGATGTAACTTCCTCCATATTCAAAACATATGATTGTAATAGGAGAAGCCATAAATTTTCCTGAAAAAATAAAATTATGATTAGTTAACCATTTAAAGAATCTAAGTTGTCCAAGATCTTTGGTACGTAGTCGATCCAGTAATACTAGTAATTCCAGTAGTTCCTTTAAATTTTCGCTTTTGTCGATTTAACCTTTTTCACTGACCAAGAGAGTGTTCTAAGATCCACAATATCATCTACCACTATTGTAATGTAATATTTTCCTTAAAACAGTAAAAAATAAGCAGAATATTCAAAATAGTCCTTAAACATCATTTTCATACCAATATACCTAAAACTTTAGTTCTTATCGGTTTTAGTCTTTTTAATCAACTAATAACGTGTTACAAAATCCACATTATCGTCTAACACCATTTTCATGTTTTTTTCTTGCAAAACCGTGTTAAAAAAGGAGAAATATATAGAATTTTCTTCAAACATTATTATTATATTTCTTTGAAAACTCTCATGATTTTTAAAACTAAGCTTTCATATTTTTCATTACTCATAACATATAGAAGATAAGTATTATATTATTATAAAAAATTCATGAAAAAAATGTACCAATTTACGTCAAAAAGCTTGAAAATCGCCAATAGAACTAAGATGGGGAGAAGTGGTTCGAAGATGGTTGGGGAAAAAAGAACAAGATGGACAGCTGTGGGAAGGAGAGAGATAGATTGGGTGTGTGGTCGCCTGTCAGGTTGTCCAATAAATTATGGAATTTATGTGGGAAATGGATCCGCTTTTTAAATTAAAAAATAGAGATAACACGTGAGATCCACAAGAAAAGAGATAATAATAAAATAGTAAAGGGTAATAATAAGGAGAGAGAAAATATGGTATGGTAGTTATAAAATAAGTGGGATAATGAGAATAGAAAATTTTTAACTGGGTCAAATTAGATTACTTTCTTAAAAGGGTCGCATCTAGGTTTTGCGACTGTAACAGATGGTATTTATAAGGTTAAAGGAAAAACATATGTTGTGTGTTAATTTTTTATTGAAAAAAAAAACATATGCTATATGTTCATAAGCTATATTTATCTATCTAGAAGTGTTCCAAAAATAGTATATGCTTATTCCTACTGTACATGTATACTGTTTGGAACATCTCTATTGTATTATAATATTTTCAAAAAAAAAATGAAGCACTTTTATAATCCAGTTGAGTTTCATTTCAACTCAACTTAATTTTGGAGTGAAAATGAATTAAAAGAATTAAAAACCATTATTCTATTTTATTAAAATTTCATTTTCATTATAGACTCAAAAATAAAATATGATTAGAGAAGATTTAAGTTAACTCATTTTTGAAGTAAAAATGAAATATTTGAAAACGTTTTTATACAGAAGTTATATAGTTCAGGAAAAGTTGCTCTTTTATGAAAAGGATTTGAGAAAATATATAGATTTTAAATGGGTAATGAATTATGAATGTAAACATAAACTATACAATTTTGAGGTGTAAATGTGTAATGTATGCTATGAAATTAGTCAACTGCTCACATGATTTGGGTAAACAAAAATAGAATTTGGTGTCAACCTGAGGAAACCATAACTAAGCAAAAGTAGTAAGAACATCCTCTACCGTTAAAGAGTATGGACATGTACAGTTCTTCATTCCCAATGTAAAACCCCAAATATTGTTTTTTTTTTCCTTTTCTTTCAACCCCCCCAATTTATTTACATTGTAAGAGTGTCAAAGGTGAAAACTTACAAGGGGTAGGAAGACTCAAAATGTGCTAATTATTATTATTTTTCCTTCGATCAGTCGAGAGTTAGTAATGAGTAGAAAAACCATAGACTCGACTCACACTTATGTCTCTCATCTCCCAGATGGAGATCGACCAGCCAAGACAGGAGGAACTCCACCGTTCTCTGCAGTCTCCAGAGCGGTGTCAGTATGGACCGGGTGAATTAGAGACTGAAGTCTCAGGAAGTAGCTCTCGCTTTGTGGTTGGCTTCTTATGTACCGAGCTTCTGTTGTTTCCGTGTTCCCCTGTGGGGGCTGTTGTGTTGATGAGCTCTGGAGATTGGATAATGCGCTGAGATCGAGGTCTGGAAAGACTGAGCACCGGCACCGAGGACATTTCACGTTCAAACGCAGCCACTGGTCTATGCACTCCACATGGAAATTATGGGCGCAAGGTAAACCTCTAACCTGTAAAATTCAGACAATTTCCACTCATCTAAGGAATAAAAGCAGGCAAACACAGTATCGTAGCAAAACTTATGCATAAGAAGTTGGTTAATCCCCTCACAAATGTTAGGAAAAGAGATGTTTAGTACCTCATGTCCAATATGGAACTCCTCTAAGCAGATTAAGCATTCACCGCAATCATCTGGGACGGCTTTTAACCTGAACTTTGGAAGTTCTTGTATGAGTGCCTCCACGGCTTCAGTCTGGATAGAGTAGCTTCGAGTCACATTCACGTTAAGGATAGTTACTTAAATGCTTAACATACTGAGAACAAAACGACGAGACTTGCCTGAGCAGGAGTCAAGTAAAGTCCAGGATGGTATGCAGCAGCAGCATCTTGACTTATGCCTCTCATCTCTTGGCCCGCGGCTTCAAATGCCCAGTCAGGAACCCTAATCATGTCAACTAAAATCTGTCCACAAGTAAACAGAACAAGCGTCAGAAGATAACTGCATTTCCGCAAATGATCTTCTTTGTATAAAAAGAAGTGAAGTTGAACAACTAGATCCTGAAACTCACCCCGAACTCTGAGCTCGGGATTCCCTGCTGAGCACGTAACACGTGCACCTGTCTTCGCGCCAACCACTATCAAGTTAAATTAAAATAAGTACAGTACACTCATATAGCTGGCGTGTCCTCCTCTTCAGAGTAACAAAAGGCTTTGATGAGAGTCTTACCTTTCCGACACAGATGCAAGCAATGCAGAGGAGGCCAGAGTAGCTGAATATCAGCCAAATGAGGAAACCCCATTTTTGGCCTTCTTCAGGTAACTATCACAAGAAGAGAAATAGATAATAAGGCTCAGCAGCAGGATTTGAAACAAGAATAGCCATATGGGCATGATCATGAAAAACTGCTTACACAGCTTTTTGCCCTTGTAAACCATATTGTACCGATTACAGTCCAAGCCCACAGAGATGGATAGAGCAAAAGAGATAGGATAGAGAGCACCACCACTCTCCCACAAAACCCAATGTTCCGTTGTTGACTTCCAAAATCCCTAATACATGCGAAACAAAATTAACATCAGACTTATTTAATATATCCTTACTACCTAACAAGACAGAGAAGCGTTGGCAGTAGCTCTCACTCAGAGATCAAGCTTGCAATTCTAAAGATAACCCAAAACTCAACTGTTAAGAAACATTAAGAAAGTGTAGGAGGAGCTTACAAGCCAAGGGCAGCAGCAAGACCATTGTCAACAAACATTAAGACGCGGAAGATAAAGACGGTGGTGTAATCAACCTGAGGAAGTTAGAATCAAATGAAAAAGCTCACACATAATAAACAAAAGGTCAAGGGAGGGAGGGAGATACCACAATCCATATATGCAAGGGGTAATGGCAAGTATGGTATTTCTTCCAATTGATAGCTACAATGATTCTATCAACCATTAAGGAAACAAGTTCACCTTAAACCCTATCCAAAAATCAATATGAGCTCCTCAATTCCATGAGAAGACCAAAACTACAATTGGATCTTCAAGAGTAACAAAGGAAGAAACTTTATAAAGGGAAGGATACACACTAGTTGCAAGCATCGACAAGAAGAACCCATCGTACCTGCACAAATTTACCCACACAAAGTTAACAAGCGAAACGAATACGAGATGGAAAGTCATCTCCTTTAGATCGATGGGAGTGAAGTGAGAGAGCTCTCACCACTTGAAATCGACACCTCTCATCGCCATTACAGAGGGTAGAAGAGGCGAGTTGTTATCGGGAACCCCTACGAAAGTTTTGAAGATTTCAGAAATGCTTAGCTGCTGATGGAGAGGATTTAGGATCGGCGAGTGGTGCGATGAAGCAATGAAAGCGAAAACGGAAACCTCTGGCTAAGAAAGAAGGGTTCACGATTGATGCGTTTGTTTTCCGTCATGTCATGTTTATCACTAATGTGGATCAAGTTCAACGTAGCTTTTCACAGGTTAGGTTTGTTCAACTTCGAAACGAATAAAAACAAAAGATTGGTACTTTACTAGGTTCAATATTGTAAATAACCATATATCTACATGAAAATATAGTTATTAGTTATACCAAATATTGTCTTACCTAATTTCTAGAAAATGATGTTAAAGTACATTATCTACTAACTTTAAAAAAATTTATACAAAGGTCTGCCTTAGCTTAGTGGCTATATGTGGTAATCGACCCTTTAATAACTGTTTATATTATCAATATACTAAAAATATTTCTTATAATATTATTTGAAAAGTTAGATTCCTACATATCGCACTCAAGTTAATTTTTATGATAGTCAATTAGGTTAATAACCCTAAAACTATTATGTAATTGGCATTAGCTCTGGGACGGATCGGATATCCGAGGTATTTTGAGAATTGCTATCCGGATCTGGATTCGGGTTCTCCGGATATCCGGACTAAAATCCGAATACCCGCGGATATCCGGATCCAGATCCTTTTTAAAAACTAAATTAAAAACTAGCTAATTAAAATGATTTATCTTATTTATTTAGCCTATTATTATTTTTTAAATGAAATATTATTGAAATTGAATAAAATTTTAAAAATTCATTATTTTATATAAAAATTATATATAGTATACATATATAAATATAATTAAATTTTAAATATTTTAAATAAATAGTAAATTCGGATCTGGATAAAAACCAACAATCTGACACTTTGGATGAACCGTTGACATTATGCACATATTGCTTCTTGTTGTTAGATAATGCTTGGGTTTTGTGGACAAAGCCTTGATGTAGGAGGAAGTCCTTGATCTGAGAGTGTGAAACTTAGGGGTTGAGTTCAAGACCACACCTTGAGATCTTGTAGACTGTGGAAGTGATTTGGTTGTGGTTGAATAAGAAACTTAGAAAGAAGACAAATGGCATTTTTTTCTCCGATTTTATAAGAGACATGAAATTTTTTTAAAAAATATATGTTAAATTTCTCAAAATAAACTATCTTTTCAAAAACTTGTGCAGCCTAACTTTGAGAAACAAATAATCTTTTATCAAACCAGAAACATGATTATCTTGTGGCAAGCCACAAAAACAGTCCTTCTGCAAGTTAAAAATTTCCTTGTTGCAAGGATGATAAGCATCGATTTCTAACTTGTCGATCCACCTGTTTTGCAAGAGATACTGCTGTAATGGGAGTACCACCGTGTCTCATGTCGTTTTTCTCTCTTTCTATATAGCATGAATGGAGGCATGTTGGGCATATGCCTCCATTCATGTCCATTATTAACTCCATTAATTCTAGCTACTTTGTGGTGAAACTAGATTGCAGCATCATTTGCATCACTAGCGTCCAGACTTATATGAACATTCAAAGAAAAGATGATCCCGAGTTTCCAAAGGGTCTTGACAAAGAACATATGCCGAATATTATCGTTGGCAGTCCAATTGAACATTCTATCTCCATTCGCCAACCTATTTAGATATGCAAGCCAATGAAAGAAGAAAACTTTGGAGTACTATGCTGAGACCATACTCCTTTTGGTCATTGTAGTGGATGTGCTTATTTATGGTCAATTCCCAAGTGAGCTTTGTCTTGAAGACATGCTTGAACTTGTGGTTACTCTATTTCCATAGTGATTGAGCCTTCACTGTTGTCGACTTTACTTTTTGGGCTTCGATGATTGTTTCTAAATCATTTAAAAGATCATATGTATGACGATGTGTCTTCTACGAGTTACCATAACTTCAGAGATATTGCAGTTGATTTTAGGTCACGTCTGGTAACTTGCAACAATGAAAAATTTAAATAATAAAAGAGACAATAAATGTAGTTAAGAAAACTAAATATTTAATTGGGGTAGTTTAATATTTCAACACCAAAAAAATACTATGTGTGTGAGTGCTTGACTCTATATAACGTTAATAAAGTAGAGTAAACAAGTTTTCAGCTGACTTACTCTATTATTAACCAATCAGGTGGAACATATATTCAGCCACTTACGCCAAAAAGAAACAAAGCTGAGGTAATATGTTTCTCTAGAACCGGGGCTTCTAGCTCTAGTGGTAAAGAGCTTACAGTTGTGAATACTGCCACCTGAGTTCGAATCCCGGCCACTAGGAAATTAACATTTCGGTATTGCCAAGGACAGAGGACCGACACGTGGCAACACGTGACTAATCTGGATCACTTCTGTGGGGCCAGGATACCTCTGTATAATTCAAAAAAAAAAATCTGTTTCTCTAGATTAGTAGAAAGAAAAATGTTGCTATGAGTTTCACTATTACTTTTCTTCTTCTCTTTACCTTTTTTATTTCACCTTTTTCCTCCATTTGTTACAAGTCACAACTTATATGTGAAGGAAAAGTGGTGCAAAGTTTCATATTATGTAAATGAATCTTTGGTTAACTATTTTAGTAACGGAACTGAACAAATTCTTACTCATCATCATAAAGAACAGGGTGAATTCATGCCTGCACCATCAGTTTCTGGGTGATAAATATATATAATTTAACACTGCACATAAATATTTCCAAACTATAATTTAATAGAGTAGATGCATAACCAAATTAACTAGCCGTCGACAGACTGTTTTTTCAGTTTTGCCTCTCCGGCGTCCGGCTTTTGCCGGCGCTGTGAGAGGTTTCTCTCCCCCGTCTTTGTTAACAGTCTTTCATCTGCGGAATTAAGAGCAATCTTGATTGGTGTGAGTTGAGGCGGTACTCTTATTAAACGAGTTACTTCGTCAATGCATTAAAGTGAAGGTGGTAGTTGTAGTAGCTCTGAAGAATCTCACTGGTGGAGACTGGTGATATCTATTTTTACTCTATTTCCCTTGTCCTTTGCGATGGAGTTATTGTGTGCTGAAGTCGTGGGGGTGGCAGAGTGGAGTGTGGGATGGAGGTTTGCCTTTTGACGGTTGTCTCCTGACCTGTTCCGCTAAGGAACAGTGTTGCTGTGAGTGGGGGTTTTTATTGGTGGTTTATCAATGGTTACCTGCTGTATTGAAAAGGATCGTGTTAGTACTAGTGGTGCTTCGTTTGGCATGTCCGTAGTGTGGAGTTGCATCGGAGCGCATGGATATCCCATTCACATCGGAGGCGGTGGCAGCTGGAGAAATGGTGCTTTATTAGGCATGTTCGTGGTGTGGAGTCACATGGAAGGCATTTGTAGAGCCCATTCACAGTCCAATGGTGTCTTGGTTGGATATGGAGACAACTCTATAGCCACGGTTATTTATTGCAACAGGGCCAGCGGACTATGAATCCAAATTTTGGATCATAATTATTTTTGAATTGAATAAAAGTTCTAAGTTCTCATAGTTTCAATAGATTGGAAGCTTTTTAATGAGAAAATATTTAAAGGTCATCGTGGGAAGACTCTCTGGTCGCTGGACCCTTCATCTCCGATGAGGAATCAAGCTGTTATGGTAATCGTGGATGATATTATACGTGATCTCATACTGCAGTTTTACAAATTTGAGAATGCATGCATCTCATGGTTATGTCACTTTTGGATTTAGAAGCCAGGGTTGCTAAAAAGATGATGGAAGTTGGTCTGAAATAACCATTTTGTTGGTTAGACCTACCTTCTTTTTGGCTTTGTTTTATATTATCGTTAGCTTATTTATACCACCTACTGGTGGATGTATGTGTTGATCACAGAACTCTGTTTCTGTTACAATTTCAATAAATCATTGTTAAAAAAAAATTAAGAAGTCAATGAAAATTCAAGCTTTGAGTCATCATATTTTTGAATGAGTTATTCTTGGGTTCATCCTCTAATGTGAATATGTAGGTTCAACAACCAATAGAAATTAGTTATTTCATATTTAATATCTTTTAAAGAAAGAAACAAAATATAGTCAATTTATATCATAATTTTAAAATAACAACGTAAAAATAATAAAAAAATAGTACTAGTTGCAAAAAAAAAAAGATTTTTTAAAAAGAATTTTTAACGTCGTCAACAAAACACTAAATCGTAAACTCTAAACCTTAAATCGTAAACTCTAAACCCTTGGATAAACTCTAAACCTTGGGTAAACCATAAATTATTGGATAAATTCTAAACCCTAAATCAAAAATACTGAAAACTAAATCTTAAAAATACTAAATCCAAGGGTTGGGATTAAGGGTTTAGTGTTTTTAAAATTTATTGTTTATTGTTTTTGATTTAGGATTTAGGATTTATCCAAGGTTTATGGTTTACTTAAGGGTATAGGCTTTAGGATTTTGCCGACGACATTAAAAATATTTTTTAAATTTTTTTTACAACTAGTACTATATTTTATTTTATTTTTTTTTAATTTAAAATCATGATATAAATTGATAATATTTTGTTTTATTTTCTAAAATATACTGAATACTCCCTCTGTTCCATAAAATTACATATTCTAGAGAAAAATTTTGTTTCAAAAAGATCCATCTTTTATATTTTCAATGCATATTTTATTAACTAATTGCAAACTTCAAAAAACGTAATTGCACTAGTTTAATTTTTATTGGCTTAAATTTATGGAAAAAAAAGATAAATACAAAAAACTATGCAAATTTAAGGTGTTTTATTAAGATGTGTAAAAAATCTAGAATATATAACTTTAAAGAACAAAGATAGTATAAAATACTAATTCTTATTAGTTGGTGAAACTAAAGGGGCTAACGTAAAAATAACTCTTTTAGAATCACTAGATTTTTTAACCGCGCTACGCGCGGATAAGATATTATATGTATTTCTCAATTCTAAAAAAATATGTATAATATTGTATTACATTGTTTAAATAATATAAAATAAGACTACATAACATAAATATATTTTTAAAATTTTCTTTGTGGAAATCATTATGTTGTTTGATTGTTGTACTTGGTTCACATATTTGCATAGATATTTGTGATAGATGAATAACTATATTTTTATTATCAGTAAATAATATATATTTATTATATAATATAAGAAAAATGAAATTACTTACTAAATGAATGTGCATATGTATTATCTAATTCAACTTTATAAAGTACTACTCATAGTTCATATATCATTTATGTTCATCTTATTTTTTTGTCCATCATTTCTTTAAACATCTTGAAATAATTGATTCTAATTAATAATAAATTTTTGGCTGGAAAAAAAAAATTAAATTTGTCTAATTTTCGTTTAAATATTTTATTAATATTGTCTAAGAAGCTTTCAAGTGATATCATAGTTTAATTTTTATTAGCTTTTTTTGTTAATTTTTAGAGTTTTTTGTATTTAAGATTTTTTTCCATATTAAGCTTCTATTTCTTTTACAGAATATATATATATATATATATATATGTCATAAAAATTACCATCAAATCAGTTTTACTTATTTATTATTTTGTTTTTAATGAAAATATATTTTTTAAATAATTTAATTTAAAATAAAGTTATATATTAATTTGTTGTATTCTAACAATTTGATTGATTTAGTTAATTTGCTTTGGTGGATAATTTAAAAAGTTTTCATATGAATAAGGAAAAGCAAGCTTATATATGTCATAAAAATTACCATCAAATCAGTTTTACTTATTTATTATTTTGTTTTTAATGAAAATACTTTTTTAAATAATTTAATTTAAAATAAAATTATATATTAATTTGTTGTATTCTAACAATTTGATTGATTTAGTTAATTGCTTTGGTGGATAACTTAAAAAGATTTCATATGAATCGGGAAAAGCAAGCTTATATTGTTATATTATATTTATTTGTGTATATATAATATAATATATATATATATATAATGCTAGTGTAATAAAGAAAAAACATTTTTTTTGTGTAACTTCAAAAAGATACATTATTACAATTTGAAATTAACTAATAAGACAAAAACAGTTTTAAAATCACTTCTGCAGCCCCAGCAACAATTGGCATAGCCTGTCTGTAACCACCACAAACACAAGCAACAACGTCAGTTACCAAAAAAAAAAACGAACCAACTTGGCATAGGAATGAAAGAGAACAAAGCATAGAAGAATCATTCTCAAATTCTTCCGCAGAACCACAGTTAGTTAGATCAATCTCCAAACAGTTTAGGATTAACTGTGGTCACCAACATCACAGAGTGAATTTTATCCCCTGATTTCAAGAGGCCCCTAAAGGTTGATGCAGTCTCATACCACAAAATAAGTACACAGTGACGTCCATGTCGTGGAAACAATAAGTAGACAGTTTCAACAAAACATAAAAACAAATCCCAACAATGAACTGATCAACTATCAAGTAGTAGGTTGGAGTCATGTTCCAGGCAAAAACTAACCTAAACAACACAATATAAATCTAAACCAAGATGCTAGACTACTTGAGATCATAAATAGCAAGGACAACCTGAATCCGTGCTCTCGACTTTGTCTGCATGTTCTTGATAGTCTCCCCGGCCAATGATCACACCAACCTGCCGAAGATGGATTAGATATCACTTAAAAATGGCCAGGCAGAACAATTACCAGGGAATACCATCATTTGGAACTTTGATCTATATTTGTTCTGGGGCCCCTCTTACAAAAAGAGCAGGTATACCTTCTCCTTCAGTCTAAGATTGCAGCAGGAGAAAAAAAATGTTACGTCCGACAGTAAAAACAAAAGTTGTCGATTAAATAGAAACCAAGATAATTTATAACCTGAGCTATAACTTCATTGATAAGCTTCTCTGCTTTTTCAATAAAAGCAAGATTCCCAACTATCTCCACCGGTCTTAGTGCTGAATTTAGATCAGCCTGTGCATCCCTCCAAATTTAGATTTTGACACCAGAACTGAGCTGAAGATTCCTTACTATCTCCCCACCTTTACCAATAAGCATGCCAACCTGTGAAGTATGTGGAGAAAATAAATAAGTGGATATATAACCCTGTAAGATTCATTCACACAAGAGTCAAAAGAGAAAACTAAACTGAACAACCTTTAAACTCGGGACTTCTATCTTGCGAGTTGTGGAATGGGTATCACCAACCTCCTTATGAGAACCCCCATTAACGTCTTTACTTCTGTCGCCACCCTCTTCAAGAGAACCACCGCCGTCGGCTTCCTTAGATTACATAACAAACAGATGGAGACACGATCCAAGACGTTGATGATGAGGATGGGAATGCTGCGGCATCTCCTTGAAACATCTCATTAAACAGATCTTGTACCTGTTCAAAACTGTCCCCTGAATTATTCTCATGCCAAAATCAACATCTCAAATATCAAACAATCAGTCATGTCTAATAATAAATCAAAGGGAAAAACTAATGCAGAGTCTTACACTATGCAGAGATTCATCATGGCCGCCATCTCGTTCAAGAAATCTCCCATTCCATGTAAACCCAAAATGATTCATCACCACATAGTTCATAAAGAAGACATGTCAATAAACATTGCACTATCTTTTAGCAAAAAAAAAAAAAAAAAAGAATTTACGTTTTCGTCAGCTTTATCATCATCACTATTATAAGCTCCAACATCATACACGAACCTCTTGTTGGAGTCAGACGAAACTATGTTCCCACAACAAATAGAAAAAGAAAACCTTAATCAGACACATAAACAATACTTTTATAATAAAAAAAAGTACACAGATCAAGGAAATAACAGAAGATCCTCTGTATCCAATAATAAATCAAATTTGTTTCCGTGATAAAATAATTTAGAAGACAAAGATGAAGAAAAAGAGAGTATAAACCTCTTGGATAACCTGGAAATTTCTTCTTTACTTCATCTACACAGTTTCTTCTACAAATTTAGACATAAGAGACATATGAGGCAGAGCTAGACAATCGATTAAGATGGGGGGAGATGTAGAGTTAGCAGTAGATTCACGATTTACTGCTCCATGGAAACCAAAAGGGCTATTTATGTTTCTCAGAGGAGACTGAACCGATTGAGAGATGAAGATATCCAAAAAAAACAGGCTTGGCATCGAAGAGGATGATAATGTTTGATCGGTACGGTGGAAGAGACACCGGATTGGCCGGTACGTTTGATCGGCTCAGCGGAGGAGGCTCCGTCTGTTCCGTTTGATTGCTTCGAGATAAAACCGCCGGAAACAGTTGAATTGCGGTTGGAATTCATTGCAAATTTCGATTGTGATAGTGTAGACTATCTTGAGCAAGATAGAGATATAAATAAAATCAGAGGGAGAGATGCGAAAAGAACCCATAAATGATGGATTCATTGCACATAGATGGAGTGGAGTCGATTGATCGACTTTCCGTTGAGAAGATGAACGTCCAAGAACGAAGAGAAGAAACAGAGAAGGCATCGTGGAAGAGAAAGCTTGTTACGGTTTCTAGAGGGTGGGCTAACTGGGCCTGAAAACTGAACAAAAAAATTAAAAAAATTGAAGCCCAAAATACCCAATCCCATTGGTGTCATGGAAAAAACCAGCGATCCTATTGGTCGATTTTTTAGTATGACGTGGAGGGCCTCTCTGATGAGGATATTCTCCTTTTAGTATAGTTTAGATATGATAGTCAGAATTGAAAACAATGTCGTTTTGCTTCTTCCTCATTATTTATTTATTTATTTAAAAAAGATTTTATTATTTACAGACTCACGGTGAGAAGTCTTAGCGACAGCGGAGCAGCGTCATCAGAGAACCCATTTGTCCGTAGCCAGCCACCAAGGGAAACCGCCATCCTCCGACGGGACAACGTCATCAACCAAAATCGCTCCTTACCATTCTGATGCAACAGAACACGCCTCGTTAAGACAGCTGACGCGATCTGTCGCAGAGAAGAAAGGAGGCCCTTTCCAACACACCACCGTTGCTAATTTGTTCCGTCGTTGAAGGTTTTAATTTTTATCCCAAACATCTTTCCTCTTCTTCACTTTTTGTCTGAGATTATATTTCCTTGTAAAAAAAAAAAAATCAAGGCTATGGCGGCTGTTTCGGGTGCATTTGTTGTTAGCCAGACCTCGTTATCATCATCGAAACACCATTCTCCATCTTCTTCTCCCACGATGTTATTAGGCGTTCGTGCTTTTCCGACGAACAGCAAGACAACTCGAGGTCTGATCCGTTGTCAGCTTTCTTCATCAAGTGTCTCGGCTCTTCAGCAGCTTAAGAAGTCCGCCTTTGACAGTAACCAATCTCTCTGCCTTTCCACTTTTTGTGTCATGATTGCGTTTGAGATTCTGATAGGTATATACTCTCTCTCTCTCTAGGATACACAAAGGAGAGAAGCAGCATTGTGGTGATTGGTCTTAGCATCCACACTGCTCCTGTAGAGATGCGCGAGAAGCTTGCCATTCCTGTTGCTGAATGGCCTCAGGCTATCTCTGAGTTGTCCGCTTTGAATCATATTGAAGAAGCCGCTGTTCTCAGCACCTGTAACCGGATGGAGATCTATGTCTTGGCTCTCTCTCAGCACCGTGGTGTCAGAGAAGTCACTCAATGGATGTCCAAGGTTTTTTTTTTTTTTTTGTCTCTTTCTCTTACTACACTTGAGTGTCTTGTTTGTATGTGTTTTGAGCATTAAGGGACCAGCTTTGATAATTATTCAACATTCTCAATATTTGATAGTTATATTGTTGAATCTGTTAGTGTTACAATCATGCTATTTGGTGTTTTGGCAGAGAAGTGGAATCCCAGTTTCTGACATTTGTCAGCACTGGTTTCTCTTGCACAACAAGGACGCCACGCAACATCTGTTTGAAGTCTCAGCTGGTCTGGACTCTCTTGTCCTAGGGGAAGGTCAGATACTCGCACAGGTTAAACAAGTTAAAGAGAAACTGCGCAACGGGTTTGGTATGGTTATCCCTGGGCTGTTTGAAAAGGCTATCACGGCTGGGAAGCGTGCCAGAGCAGAGACAGGTATTGCCTCCGGGGCTGTTTCCGTTAGCTCTGCTGCCGTCGAGCTTGCTCTCACCAAGCTTCCACCAGGATCTGCATCGTCTGCTGTGATGTTGGTTGTTGGCGCAGGAAAGATGGGGAAGCTTGTAATCAAGCACCTGGTTGCCAAAGGTTGCACTAGGATGGTTGCTGTGAACCGAAACCAAGAGAGAGTTGCAGCTATCCAAGAGGAGATGCCGCCTGGCGTTGAGATCGTTTATAAACCCCTTGATGAGATGCTAGCTTGTGCTGGAGAAGCCAACGTGATTTTCACTAGCACAGCATCTGAGACACCATTGTTCTTGAAGGAGCACGTTGAGACTCTCCCTCTTCCGGGTGCTGCGAGGCTCTTTGTTGATATCTCTGTTCCTAGAAACGTTGGATCTTGTGTCGCTGAATTAGAGGGTACACAGCTTTACAACGTGGATGATCTCAAGGAAGTTGTTGCTGCCAACAAAGAAGACAGGGCGAGGAAGGCAATGGAAGCTCAGGATATAATAACAGAGGAAACTAAAAAGTTTGAAGCGTGGAGGGACTCGCTGCAGACGGTTCCGACAATCAAGAAACTAAGAAGAAAAACAGATAGAATCAGAGCTGATTCGGTTGAAAAGTTCATGTCGAAATATGGAAAAGACATGGACAAGAAGACGAAGGAAGCAGTAGAGGATCTAACCCGAGCTATGGTGAACAAGATCCTCCACGGTCCAATGAAACATTTGAGATGCGATGACACGGAGAACAGACCGCTGCCTGAGACGCTAGAGAACATGGAGGCTCTCAACAGAATGTTTGAACTCGAACTAGAGTTACTCGAGGAGAAGATCAGAGCAAAGATGGAACAAAAATAGAGAGAGAGAGAGAAGTCAGAAGACACGCCTTTTGTTATAAAACGAACTTGAGTAGAACGTGAACATGTCCTCATTGATGTCTTTGATGATAAGTAAGCCACAATTATTCTTTTACGTTTTTGTTTAATAAATATTTATTTACCAAATTTTGAATTTTTGCTTAATGATAGTTGGTACAACACAACACAAACTAGTATGGTGAATATTTTTTACGCCTTTTAGATCATACCTCGGTTTGTCATTGATGTTGGTTGGGTTGGGTTGGGTTGGGTTGGTGTTGAAACTAAGATGATTACAAAAGCTCGGAGATGGATCTTTCTGGTTCAAAAAAATATATTGTTGATGCGGATGAAGATTTACGTGAAGGAGCTTCTGTTACATGGATTTCAGACAAAACATCTTACACAATTATTTAGTGTTTGAAAATGAGAAACAGTTTTGAGTTTAGCTTATTGATTGGTCTCTGTAAAATATAAAGTCAATGATATTACAAGATAACTGTTAAGTGCAAACCAAATTCGACATTAAAATAGAGAACAATTACATATATCTTCATGATCTTAGAGCATGTTTCTTATTTAAGATCATCCTGAAGTAGAAATCAAATTGAAAAACTGAGAGCTATTGATTGCATCTCTTTATTGCACAAAGGAAGTTGCAATAGCTTAAACAATCAACCTTTTTTTTTTCTGGTTCAAGTGTCTCTTGGTTTAACCCATACGCCCTCGTAGGAGAGAACAGAGTTTGTGAAGCTCAGGAAGTGAGTGCCACCACTTTCTGAATGTTGAGCCCTCCAAAAATATATGCTCATCATCTACTTCCTTGTCTATGATCCATCCTTGAAGCAACTCTTCTAGTTTACTAACCTTTACCTTATCATATTCTTTTCCCCTTAGTTCTTCGACCTCGGCCCAAAAGCACGATCCTAAGCTGGATGTCTTTATCTCTTCTGCAGGCCGTCCTGCCTTGAGTAGTTTATGCTCGTACAATCTCTGAGCGTGTTTGTAGCGGTTTGGTCTTCCTTTTCCCATGTAAGGCCCTGTGTCTTCGTTCTTCAAGTGCCTGTGGTAGTTTGCAATATCAAGTGGTTCGACTAGTTTGACGTAGCGAATTTGTAGCTCGATCCACTCACTGCGCCCCTCGAATCCATCTGGAAGTTGACCTTTTTTCAGTAAACCGAACACCTTGTCAAATGAACCAGCTAACTCAGCTCTAGTGACGTTTGCTGTGAAGTCGTCATCTTCAGGAGATTCCTTGAAGGAATCATAGTACCCTTTTGCAAGAGCTAGACACCTTGGCTTGTATACGTTCTCTATCCAGTCCAGCTTCTCTTCTGTTTTAGTCTCTCTTTCCTTGTCCATCTTACTCTGATTATCAACTCTTTTCTTCTCTGCTTCATATGCAGCAAGGAGGCATTTCCTGTCGCTTGTGCTCTGCAAAAAAAAAAAAAAGAAAAAAAACAACAAATGATCTTTCTTTTTTCTTATTCAGCAAGAAATATACAGGGATCAAAGCTTTTTTTTTTTTTTTTTTTTACCAGTCCGAGGTCACTGAGCGCAGATTCTCCTCCATCGAAAGCCAAGTGATCCATGTCAAGATCATTAACCTCCTTCGTTCCCATCGAATCTACCATTTCCTGATAGCTACGGTGATCTTGTATGCTTTCATATAGTCTTAGAGACAACTCTTGCTCATTGCTTGACTGAGAAGCGTAAAACAGAAGCTGGAAAATGGCATCTGAGTTGCTCACTTGGACCAATCTCGTCCCCGTAGAGAAGACAAAAGTCCCTGCGGGTCTATAAGGACTCAGCTCAAGGAAACTTGAAAAAGTTTCCAAAAACGCATTCCCTCCTCCGTCTCCAATCAGTTCACAACCGGCTTGGCGCGAAGCAATTTCTACGTCTTTCATCACCGCTGCGAAGAAACCTGCGATTCCCTGGTCGTTTTCTTGGATCCGAGAAGCTGTATCATCCAGCTTGTAAAGAGCATAAGGCAGAGTTTGCTTTGTTGATGCCTTTGGAGCAAGCATTATCCGAGGGACAATATCGAATCTTGTGACCAAGTTCAGGAAGAACCTGCTCCAGTTCTCTCTCCCAAGCGCGTGCTTGAAGACATTGTCACCCACCAAAGGAGCTCCAAACGTCACACAAAGAGGCTCTGGGAAAGGGAAACCACCAATCTGTTTCTTCGTCAAGTACGTCTCCAAATACCAAACTGTTGCCAAAATTGCAGTTGCCCCTCCTGATGAATGTCCTGTGAACACTATCCTTTTACATTTTTGGCTGCTGACAACCTGATAAAGCAAGTTTTAGACATTAAATGGTCAGAAGTTTTTGACCCAAGTCAAAATATTTACTTACATCATCACGGAATGAGGTTCTTTGAGAAATGAGGATATCAAGATTCTTGAGGAAAGCTTCGTTAACCGTAGCGTCAACGTCGTTGCTGAAGCTTCTCATACAAGGGAACTGTTCACGATTCATCTTAGTTTCTCCAAAGGAAGACCCATTCTCCGGAGCAAACCAATCTTTCTCCGAGAAAGATGGTTTGAAAGAGAAATACACCAACTCCCCTTCTTCTTCCTTGCAAAAATGCTCGGTGTTGTAAGCTATCTTCGATGCCATCCATGATCTGGTTACTAGATCATTACTGATTCCAGCAACAGCAAGAGCTTCTTGCGCCATTGATCTAATCTCTTTCTTGGGGACTTGCTCTTTTTTCTCTCTTTGTTCTATGGGTCTTCTTGCTTATGGTCTTCCTGCGGGTTACTACAGATATAAAGGCAGAAATGCACGGGAAAAGTAATTACCAAAAGTACCCATCGGAAACGTGAGGAGAGAGTTCACTGCAACATGGGGTTTTTGGGGGATATTTTAAGCACTGTTGTCTTTACTTTATGATTGATTAAAATTGACTCTGCTTTAACTATTGGTCATAAGTAAACCAACCCATTCACGTGGGCAGTTCTCATTTCGGTAATAGTTTGTACGTCCGACATGAGTGGAATTTCCAAGCAAATCTCATAAGTTTTTCAAATGAATCTTGCCTTAGAAAATATGTGAGCTTGACTTTTGAAGTCTTCGTCTCCAATAGAGATCCTCTTTTGCTTTCAGACGTTAATAGTTGCGATGACTGTCAGTGGCGGAGGCAGCAATTTATTTTAGAGGGGTCAACTTGGTATCAGATATAATTTGCAGGGGTCAATAAACTAAGACCATGCGCATCAGGGGATCATGAGGGGGTCGTGGACTCGAGTTTTTAAGCCCGAATGATTTAAAGAAAATGAAAAATGGGTTTTAATCGACGAACCGGGCCTTACGCTTGAACCCGTAAGAGGCGAGTTCAAGCCACGCGTCGGGCGCTGAGTGGCTTCTCCTTTCCGCGTTGACGACGAGGTCGAAAGGGTTTCCGCGTAACGCGATTCATTTGTCTCCTCTCTGAAAAACCTAGGGTTTCAAGACGCGGAGGCGACACACCGTGCGACGGCGAATTCCGGAGGTTTTCTCCATCAAATCGACTCTGTAATCTCTTCTCGACGCTCTTAGGTCAGTATTACTTAAATTCACGGTGAGTTAGCGTCGATTGAATGTTCGAAAGGGATTTGCGATTTGTATGATTTAAAATCGATTTGGGAATTTTTTTTTTAGGGTTCTTAATCGATATGGTAGTTCGATTGAGGGTTGAATTGGTTCGATTTTGTGGTGGAAACTCGAAACCGTTTCTCTGAATGTTGAATTGGTTCGATTTTTTTAAAATCGTTTCTCTGAATGTTCGAAAGGGATTTGCGATTTGTGTGATTTAAAATCGATTTGGGGTTTTTTTTTTAGGGTTCTTAATCGATATGGGAGTTCAATTGTGGTAATGTGTGCTAATAATCTGTCGTTAATGTGTGCTAAAAATTGCGATTGAGGGTTCACGGTTTGTTTAAAACTCGATTGTTGCAGATGGAAACTCCCCGAGAACCTCATTTCTTCAAGCCTCTTCTTCCTGGTTTTCAAAGTGGCGTCGCAATACCACTTGACTTCTACTCAAAACACATACAAGGGGCTGAGATCAATAAACCATGGAAGCTAAGATCGGACGCTTCGGATCAAATTTGGGAGGTGATCCGAGAAGGCAGGACACTCACCAAAGGTTGGAAAGAGTTCACCGAAGCACATGATCTTCGAATCGGTGACATTGTCATCTTCAAACACGAAGAAGACATGGTCTTTCATGTGACTCCTTTTGGTCCTAGCTGTTGTGAGATTCTGTATACACATCCTCACATCGTTAAGGAAGAAGCCGACGCGGATGATGCTCCTACTTTCTCATACGACTACTGCTTCTTGGCTGAGGTTACTCCTACAAATCAAAAGGACGACAAAATGGTGAGTAAAATTTAGTTATTTATTTGTTTCTAGTACTGCTTCTTGGCTGATGTTATGTATGTGTTTGTAGTTTCTTCCTGTGGAAGCTATGAGGTGTGGTGCTTTGAACCAACAATGCAAAGAGGTCAAACTTGTCAACAAGGAGGGAAAGTCATGGACTGCGCGCTTCGGATTTAGCGAATCAGACGGCGCATATTACATCACCAGAGGGTGGAGAAAGTTCTGTCGTGATAACAGATGCACCAACGGAGATTTGTTTGTGTTCAACGTGGTTGGAGACGGGACGACAACTCCATTACTGTGTGTATGTCCGGAAAGGAAGGAGTGTACTGAACTACTGATCAAGCACTTTAGCAGAATCGATGGTAAGTCTTCTCATTTGACTTGTTTGTGTTGTCTATATCTTCAATGTTACTACTTTGCTTATGCTTTAACTTGTGTTCTCTTATTCTACAGGTAGCATTGTTTCTACCTCACGAAATTAGATGGCTCTTTTGCGGTCTTTCCTCTCTATCATCTTAACTTGTTTCTTTTTGTTTCATTAGCAACTTATCAACTTATGTATTTCGGTTTGTAAAACTTGAATGGTTTTTCTATGTGAACTTTTATGCTAAGTTAAACATTCTCGAACTTAATTCCTTTGTTGAATGCGTAGACTGATCATCGAACAAAATGTTTCTATGAATTGAATTTAAGTTAAGAAACTTGGCTAAAATTTTAAAACATAGCTTTTCTACATTTGAAAACACAAACCAAAATATTAAAACATTTTTCGAAAGCCAAAACTTAAACTCCAAAACTCTAAAATAGCTTTTCTACATCTAAAAACACAAACCAAAATATTAAAACATATCTCAAAACCAAAACTTAAACTCCAAAACTAAAACATAGGTTGAATAAAATGTTTTCATAAATTTTATAATATATTTTAATATTTTTTTCATGTATTCTGAATAATTTTAAATTTAAAAAAAAATTAAAAAAATATTATTATTTTATTCCTATGAACTCCTTCTTCGGATTCACTAATGCAGAAAACAACAAATTCGGGTTCATAACTGTTTATGGGCCCACAAAAAAATATTAAAAAAATTTGGTGAACCCCAGAGTGGGGTTCACCAATGCTCATGCTCTAAGTACATCAGTTTTTTTTTCTGAAAATACATGTATAATTTTCTTTTTACAAAAGTTTATATGGGTCATCTGACCCCCCTGGTGTAGCACTGGCTCCGCCACTGATGACTGTACAATCGACATCGGTGGTGTTTCGTAGTAACTCATAGATTTATTCACTTTTTATCGGAGATTTCTTCGTCTCTACGCTTTTTTGGTTGAGCAAAGTTTGTATCCACTTACTAAAAAATAATTTGTTTAGCTTGACTTCGATTTCAGAATTAAATACACGCTTTCGTCAACTTGGCTTTCGAAGACTTGTTAAATCTGAAGCCCAAGTTACAAAAAAGAATATTATTAGAAGTCTTCGTCAACTTTTTGTTTTACCCAAATACATATTCGCCAAATTGTATCCGGTCCGAAATTACTCGAATGAATTCGTCAATTCGAACCCAAAGTGTTATTAACCGAATTCGAATGGGTAATCCGAAAAACCCAGAAAAACCCAAAAATATCGATTCGAATGTCCAAATTAATGTACGATATTAATATTTGAAACATATATATACTTCAAATATTCAATTATGGATAAAATATTTAACAATAAGTATTAAAAAATAAATAAATACCTTAAATACTCTATTATATTTGAAAAATTATATATTTTATGTTTTACTTTTAAATTTTACCTTGGATATATCTGAACAGATTCGATAGAACCAGAATCCGAATGATATATGATTACTTTAGATATATCTGAACCGATCCGAACCCGAAGTATTATATCCGAATTCGATTTGTACTTGTAAATTTATTAGAATGACACCTAGGCGGTGTTACAAAACAGAACCGAAATCCGAAAAACCCGATCCGAACCCAAATGGGTATCCGAACGCCCAAGCCTACCTATATTTTTTTTATCAATCCTTATATTTGTCCATATAATATTTTGGCAAAAAAAAAATTATAATAAATAGCTTGACTTGGGTTTCAAGATGTAAACTAATAATCCACTAATATTTACTCTATAATTAGAAATTATTATTTAGGAGGAATATATTGAAATAAGAGTTATTCTTGGGTTTACCCCTAGGGTGAACCTATAGGTTCACCAACCAATAAGATTTAGTTATTTCAAATCTGATATCTTTTAAAAAAGGAAACAAAATATTATCAAATTATATTACGTTTTAAAAATTAAAAAAGTATAAATAAATAAAAATAATAGTAGTTGCAAAAAAAAAGTTTTCAAAAAAAAATTAATACCATAAACAAAACACTAAACTCTTAATCTAAACCCTAAACCCTTTGATAAATTTTAAATTCTTGAATTAAAAAAAAAATATTTTTAACACAATCAACAAAACACTAAACCCTAAATCTTAATCCTAAACCCTAAACCCTTGGGTAAACCCTAAACCCTTAGGTAAACCCTAAACCCTTGAATAAATCCGAAACTCTTGGATCAAATCTTAAACTTTAAGATTTATGATTTATTCAAGAGTTTAGGGTTTACCTATAGGTTTAGGGTTTAGGGTTTAATATTTGTTGGCAGCGTTAAAAATACTGTTGAAAAATATTTTTTTTTTTTTGCGATTAAAAAAACTTCTTTTTGTGATTAATACAATTTTTATTTTAAAAATATAATATAATTCGATAATATTTTGTTTCTTTTTTTAAAAGATACTAAATCTAAAATGACACAATCCTATTGGTTGGTGAACCTAAGAATAAGTTTTTAAATAATCCACCAGCATTTATTTCCGAATGCTGACAAAAAAAAAGCATTTATTTCCGGATAATTCTCTACATATCAAACCGGTTCAAATTTATTTGAACTGACACCAAAGCACACTTTATTTGAGTCATAGTTGCCTCATATCAAGTCGTTTTTATGAAGAGCTATCTATGCTTGGCGGTTCTGTTTACACAATGAGAAAATCTCATGTAAGCTTTTACCTAAGGCTGTTCAATATGGTAAAACCGAACTGTACCGAACCGAACCGAACCGAAATAGACAATATGGTTTGGTTTTGGTATATATCATATAAACCGAATGGATATAATTTTATAACCGTAGGATTTGGATATGGTTTGGTATATAACCGATTAAACCAAATAAATCGAACAAAACCGATTAAAAGTAGAAACATGTAAATATGTATCTATTTTAAAACAATACATGAAAATCTATTTGTTACATAAGTTAAATTTGTGTTAATAACTATTACCATAATTTTCTAGTAATAAAAAACCTTAATTTGTAAAACACTTGAACTATAACTAAATAACAATACATCGCAATTCATATATCTTATTTTCTAAGTATTTTTTTGATCTTTTTGATTTATTTTAGTCTTCACTTAATTAATATGAAGATTATAAATTTGATGGACAATAGTTAATGGAAAATTTTCAATTGAAAAAACATGACTTTAATGAACACTAAATATGGAAGAGTGGAAAAACTTTTTTTTTATGTTTTTGTTTTGTTTCATATTTTTATTTTCAAAATTTCAAACTTTGATTTTAGTTATAGAATTGATTATTTTATTTGATGGTAGAAGTATTTTTACTTTTTTGTTCATCTATTTGAACATGTAATATATTTTTAATAAATGAATGTGTTGACAATATGACTCTAAAATTCATATAATATGATCTCAAACAAAATAATTATGTTTTTTGGTATAAAACCGAATAAACCGAAAACCGACGGTATATAAACCGAACCGAAGTAAATATGGATTTAGAATGGTAGTTATATTTTACTAACCGAAATACCGAAAACCGAAAAAAACCGAACCGAAACCGAACCGATATCCGGATTGAACACCCCTACTTTTACCAGTATTCAGCATAATTGGTTATAGATCACATTTCTTGAGATTCAAAACTCAAACCTTCTGATGTAGAAGTATTAATTTTTTTTTATCAAATCATTAGAGTAAAAGTGCTTCCTAAAAAAAAAAGTCTGAAATTCTATTTAGTTCTTTATAATTTTTGGTTTTATTTTATATTAAGAAAATACAGAAATTCTATTTAGTTCTTTATAATTTTTGGTTTTATTTTATATTAAGAAAATACAGTGCTGAATAATATTTTTTGTCAGGGAACTGAACAGGATAAATTAAAAAAATTCATCAAGAAAATTACGAACTTCATATGATAACCAGTTTTTCATATAAGTAAACTAGCAATGCAGAAGAAGCTCAATGGCAAGTTTTGAATTTTGCATAGGGTTGTAAACATTTTCTTCCTTGGTTATTGTAGTAGCTACAACTTGGAGCGTTCTCACAGCCAAATGTTTTGAGGATTAGAAGTTAGTATTGTTTAACGACATTTTTAGTACATTCAGGCTTCTTTGTAATGATATTATCTCTTTCACTGAATATTTCCTTCTGTTAACGCCAAGGAAGGTTGTTTGTTTCTTTTCCATGCTATAATATGGCTTTAGGCTTAAGAGTGGAAAGCAAATTCGACATTAGAACATAGAGCTATTACATCACTAAACAATGATCCTTAGATCATGTTTCTTATTTTAAGATCAACCGAAAGTGGAAACCAAATTTAAAAACATTAGAATATAGAGCTATAACATCTCTTTATTAGACAAATGTGCACAAGGCACTTCCAATAGCTAAAACTTCTTCAGGTTCAGGTGGCTCTTGTTTAACCCATACGCACTTGCAAGCTAGAGCCGCGTCTGTGAACCTCAGGAAGTGAGTGCCACCACTTTCTAAATGATGAGCCCTCCAGAAATATATGCTCATCATCTACTTCCTTGTCTCTGATCCATCCTTCAAGCAACTCTTCTAGTTTCGTAACCCTTGCCTCATCATATTCTTTTCTCCTGAGTTCTTCAACCTCAGCCCAAAAGCAAGATCCACAGTCAGATCTCTTTATCTCTTCTGCACTCCTGCCTGCCTTCAGTAGTTCATGCTCATACCCTCTCTGAGCGTGTTTGTAACGGTTTGGTCTTCCATGTATCATATAAGGCCCCGTGTCTTCGTTCTTCAAGTGCCTGTGGTAGTTTGAAATATCAAGTGGTTCGATCAATCTACGGTAGCGATTTGCTAACTCTATCCACTCAATGCGCCCCTCAAATCCATCTGGAAGTTGTCCTTCTTTCACTAGACCCAGCACCTCATCATATATACCAGCTAACTCAGCTCTTTTGACGTTTGCTCTGAAGTCTTTCTCTTCATTCGATTCCTTGAAGGAATCATAGTACCCGATTTTATGAGTTAGACACTTTGGCTTGTATTCATCCTCTATCCATACCAGCTTCTCTAATATTGTAGGCTGTTTAGCGTCTATCTTGCTTTGGTTATTGACTTGTTTCTTCTCTGCCTCAAATGCAGCACGGACGCATTGTCTGGCTCTTGTGCTCTGCAAAAGAAAAAGAAACATCAATGAGCACAGCCGGATAAAACATTTGCATTGGCTCCCAAATTTTAAATACTTATTATACATAGGCCGTATGACTCTTATTTATCCAAACTTTTCTTTTATCAAGATTAACCACCCCTAAATCTTAGATCCTTGTAGCTAAAGAATCAAACTATGGAGAAAAGAGAGAAAGGTTATACCAGTCCAAGGTCACTGAGGGCAGATTCTCCTCCATCCAAAGGCAAGTGCTGCAAATCCAATTGATTAACAACTTTCATTGCCATTGAATGCACCATTTCCTCATAGCTATGGTGATCTCTTATGCTTTGATGTGGTCTTAGAGACAATTCTTGCTCGTTGCTGGACTGAGAAGAGTACAACAGAATCTGAAGAATGGCGTCTGAGTTGCTCACTGAGACCAATCTCGTCCCCGTAGAGAAGACAAAAGTGCCTGCGGGTCTATAAGGACTCAGCTCAAGGAAACTTGAAAGTGTTTTTAAAAACGGCTCTCCGTTTCCAATCAGTTTACAGACAGCTTGGTGAGCAACAGTTGCTGTGTCTTTCATCACCGTTGCGAAAAACCCTGTGATGCTCTGGTCATTTCCTTGGTTCCCAGATTTACGACCCAGTTGGGAGAGAGCATAAGGCAGAGCTTGCTTTGTTGATGCCTTTCTAGCAAGCATTATCCGAGGGACGATATCGAATCTTGTGACGAAGTTCACGAAGAACCGGCTCCAGTTCTCTCTCCCAAGAGCGTGCTTGAAGACACTGTCACCCACCAATGGAGCACCAAAGGTCAGACAAAGAGGCTCTGGGAAGAAACCACTCTGCTTTGTGAAGTATGTCTCCAAATACCAAACTGTTGCTAAGATTGCAGTTGCACCACCTGAAGAATGTCCTGTGAACACTATCCGTTGACTTCTCATGCTGTCGACAACCGTTTTCACCTGCAAGTTTCAGGCATAAATGAGTCATATGTTTTCAACTGATGTCCGAAAAAAAGGTCAAAAGAGTTTTTAACTTACAGAATGAGGAAATGAGGTTGAGGCCAGAAGTTTAAGATTCTTGAGGAAAGCTTCGTTAACGGTAGCGTTAACGTCGTTGCCAATGCTTCTCATACAAGGGAACTGTTCACGGTTCATCTTAGTTTCTCCAAATGGAGACGCATTCTCTGGATCAAACCAATCTTTCACCAAGAAAGATGGTTTGAAAGCGAAAAAGACGGTATCGCCTTCTACTTCTATGTGGAAGTGGTCGGTGCTGTAAGCAGTGGTCGATGCCCTCCATGAGGTAGCGATTAGAGCATTACTGACTCCGGCAAGAGCTTCTAACACCATTGATCTAGTATCTTTCGGGAGTGTGGACCTTTTTCCTCTTTGTTCTCTGGGTCTTCTTGGTGGTTATGGTCTTTCTTCTGTTCTGCGGATTAAGTGTAGATATAAAGGCAGAGATGTACGGGAAAAATAAGACCTGTTGTCTTTATGATTGTTTTTTTAGTTGACTCTGCTTTAACTATTGGTCACAGTAAACGAACCTTAGCCATCCATGTGGACAGCTTTCGTTGGGTAATAGTTTTGTACGTCCGACATCGACATGAGTGGAATTTCCAAGCAAATCTCATTCGGCTTTTGTCCTAAAGTTTTTCTCCATGTTAATATTCCCTCTGGTTATATTTTAAGTTATTTTTATTGTTTTATGATATATGATGTTTTCACGTATCTAAATAATTTTTTAATAAAAAACTGTGTAACCAATTACATTTTTAATATTTTCATTTATAGTTAAATAATTATATTTTTAATATTACTTTTAAGAAAATATGTTTTTTTTTATATTGAAATATTTTTCTATTATTCAAACTTGAGGTGGTCTAAGCAATCAAACAATAATAACACAACGAATAAAACTGAGATCTTTATAGATCTGTAATTCTAGATAAACAATCAAAAGTTTTATTTTGTGCATGCAGGATATATGAAATCTTGAAAGTCATGAAGCATAATTGAAGATTCATTATCTAATTCAATTATGTTGCGAAATTTGGCCATGCAAGAGGCTCATTTATCATTGAGATCAGATCATGTAGTCATCTCAAAGTTCAGACATGTCGAATGTTGAATCATACTTTACATCACCTACTATAAGGGAAGTGGATAAATATAGCGTACGAAGACAGTGTTTTGTATCTGAATGCTATCTTTGACATAACTCTTACTTTACAGTAGCGTTTTTTACGAATATATAATAGCATTGGTAATTTAAAACGCTATCTTTACTGAAGCATAAAATAATTAATTTTTCCTCTAACTCTTATTTCACTTTCCCTCTCACTCCACAAAACAATAAAACCTAAACTTTAAACACAACCCCTAAAACTCAAATATTTACCTATTTTAATTTCAAATTTCAACTTTACATTCAAATTTTAATATTTTGAAAATTTTATTTCAAATATTTAATCTAAACTCTAACTAAAAATCTTAAAATTCTAATCTTTTTATTATTTATTTTCAAATCTTAAATCTTATATATCAAACAACAAATCATATGTCATATATACCCAAACCCTATATTATACATTAAATCTTAAACCTTTAATATAAATTCAACTTTATATATTCCAAACTCAAAAACATTTATACTTTCAAATATAAGCTTAATTAACATTTATAAATCAAATTCTATTTTCAAACTCCAAACCTTAAATTCAAAATACTTAGTAAAAAGCAAATTTAACTAATCACTTTATTTAAGTAACATATCATTAAGTTTATAAATATAAATGATAATTTAATTTTTAAACATAACTTTCGATAAAAAAAAAACATAAGTTGTATAAATATTATTCTTTTTTTAATCTTCTTCCTTCTTTCTCATTAGTCAAAACTCTAAACCCTATATCCCTAAATTACAAACCGTAAAATCATATACATAGCCTTTATTTTTTAAGTATTTACATATAAAAGGAAATAAATTTCCTATTGGTTTAAAATAACACACAAGATTGCAATATGTACCCTTAAAATTTTTTATCCAAGGATGGAGATTGTGTTTTGTCCACTCCATTTGTCTTCTCAAACATGACAGAGAGAGATGAGACGTAGAGAGCTAGGAGATTGCAGGAGAAAAAAGAAAAGTCCGGTTTGATTCGTCCCCATCGTCATTAGTCTGAATTCGTTGACGTCGTCACCGGTCTGAATTGGGTGCCCATCGCAGTGCTTCCAATTATTTATGCAAAGTATTCTTTCGTCATCTTAAGTTTTGCGCCTCTATTATCCTAAAATGGAATAACTCTAAAATAGAATTAAATTCTGCTCTAGTGTACTATTCCATTTTTACTCCAAAAGAAATATTTTAAATATATTATATTTTATATTTAGTAAATAATTAGTAATATCTCATTTCTTTTATACAATTTGAAATAGTCCATTTTCTATTTGTAACACTTTTATGAAATACAGTATTAACTAAAATTAAATCTTTGTTATATAAAGAAAGTTACATAACATTGCTTAAAAAGGAATGTATTTATTACATTAAAAATTACATTATATTCCTTAAAACAATAACACACCAACTTAAGTTATTCATTAGCATTATTATATTTTCTCCACAAATGATCAATTAATGCATTTCGAAGTAAAATATGAGCTTATTTAGTTTGATTTCTCTGAAACGGGAAAAAAATTCTTGGAATTTTACATTATCGTTTTCTACACTTTCGATCTATATAGACGGAACTTCTCTTTTAAATTCATCACAATTACGTCCATCCTCGACTATCATTTCAGAAACAAAATAGTGTTTTCACAATACTGAAGCGATATTAAAGAACTCCAAATGTGTGTTCTACATCTTTCCTACATCCTTATTGTTGCATAACAAAATATTTTTTTGTTTCGATCCATTGGCTCATTAGTAGTTTGCGCTATAGTGGACTACTTTGGATATATACCGTCAGCTAAAGAATTAGCTCATATTATATTTGTTTCCTTGTATGTTACAATGAACAAGAGGAACAATACATTGAACAAGATTAGAGAAAAGACGAGAAGACTCCAACACATTGATATCGCTGTTGGTGCCTTGCATTCCGATTATGCATGTCAAATCCAAAGATCATAATCGAAAACAGTTTCAAGAACTTTGTAGGTGATCCACTGCGACCTGCATATTGTCCCGCCCAAAATTAAAAAATTCTTCCATTGCCAATGCATGCAGTCCAAGCTACCAAGCATTCCACAAAAACTCCGCTTTTCACCAATGTGAAGAAGTCTAGAAACATCATTAGATGTTGGTGACTGTATATACTGCAATGGATTTATAACCACGATTGCTTGACAAAATATCTTCATTCTTTTGATTGTCGTTGATTCGTCTATTTTTATGTACTCGTCCATGGCATCCGCCGAAACACCATGTGCTAGATCCCAAAACACTAAGGTTATTTTTGAAGGGATGTTAATTCAAATCTACTCATTATATCCGTTTGTTGTGTGAAGTAAATTCCATGAGTTTCGACTGCATTCATAATACGCAGAAATGGAGGATGAGACATATGGTATCCTCTGGGAAATACAACATCGTTATAGTTAATATTTTCTGCGAAGTAATTAATGAAAAATCTACAGTTTGCACTTTCTCGATCACAATGGATGAAAGAACGCCCTAGAACTAAGCCACCATGAATCGCATGGTTGCTTTGTTGATGAAGAAAATACTTGAATCATTTAATTGTTATTAGAAATAGCAAGATATGTTGCTTCTTTTTGATGATTAGCACTATTGATGATTTCCATATTTTCATCATCTTCTCAAGATGATGATGATGATGATGATGATGAACCAAGCAAACCTGATATATTTCTGAAATCAAAATTCATTTTAGAAAAGAAAATTTAGAAAGAACAAAAAGATACATGTTTTTGAAATTAAAATGATCACTATTAAAATCTAGTAGTATTTATAGATACATGAAGATATTTTTTATTTAAAATTTATTTCTTGATTTGAATTCTGTAAACGGTTCCAATATTCGAGCATATATTCAAGCTCAACAAGCACGGATTTTACAAAATCAGTCTTCAACAAGAAGCTCTTCCACCATCTACATCGTTTGGACAATATTTTAATGATTTTTGTGGATCTTGAAGTAGTTTTCAGATTATTAAGCAATTATCTTTGTTGTAACATTTATTTTATGTTATTGTTATTTTATGGTATCTATTTGTATTTTTATGTATGATTTTATTTTGTAGCTTGACTTCTGTTTTAGATTTAAAATGGAGCTTGATCTGCGCGGATGTTTATTTTTATTTTTATTTTTTTAAATACATATTTATTTGTATAAGCGATAATCTAAATTATATAAATCGTTCTTTTTATGTGACTTTTATTTTAGTTATTACTTGTATATAATAAAAATATAATTATATAGCTTTTAAAACAATAATGTTCATCAACTATTTAAAGCTAGGTAGATAATTAAAAAGAAAAAAATCTAAAAGGTAAGTTAATTAATATGTATTTAATTATGATATATATAATATATAATTAATTATTTACAAACACGTAAATATATATATATATATATAATAAAATAGGAAAAGACAAATAATACTAAAAGCTAGATTTATTAATTATTGTTTCCATGATTTTTTAGTTAGAATTTGATTTTCAAATGCATTAATTAAAGATGAAAAGACAAAGAATCCTAAAAAGTAGGTTAATTAATAATTTCAGTGGCATGCCATTGTAAATAACTTGCAAAACTAAGGGGTAGTTTAAATTTGTACTCCTCTTTTAATAGATTAGATACAGTCCTTCACCAACTCGGCTTTCGAAGACTTATTAAAAGTGAATTCCAGGTCAAGTCAAGTTACAAAAATTATTACCCTATTGTTTTAGATCAAATCGTTTAATTTTTTTTGGTAAAAATTAAAAATAGTTAAAATGTTCAAATTCATTGTTAGTTAGTTAATAAAATTTATAGAACTTATTGTTTTTCTTATTTTAATTAGGAGTAAAATAAATAAATTAATGAAAATTGTATTGAAATTATAAAATAGTTAAAAAATATATTCCATAGAAACACATGTAATAATAATATAATACTAAAGATTCGAGCCATAGAATTTCTTAATTTTAATTTAAATGGAACGAGCTTTATTTTCAAGCTATCACAAAATTTCTTCTGCCAAAAAAGTCTAAGAGTCTTCGTCAACTTTACTTTATCTAAAGGAATTCTTTTTTCCCCATTTTCTTTTTATATTTCTCTTAAAATTTATCAGAAAATAACCAAATAGTTTTATAGCAAAAGATACATTCAGAGATGATGTTTTTTTTTTCAACTTGATTTCATTTTAGTCAATTAACTGAAACCAATTTAACAGACCCAAATCAATGAATATATTTGATTAAATTGGATTCGATTAGTTAAATTGATTTCAGTTATTTTTCCAGTCATTTATAATCAGTCTAAGCTTGGTTCAATTTCGCGAAATTGTTAGGATTTTGATACATGCATTTTCTTCGTTTTTGTAAGCAACTAGACAAGTATTTGCTTTCAGATGGAAAAGTCTAGGAGACTAGGAATAGGATTATCGTGGTCTTAATAAAAATCTCAATCAACTTGGAAATTTCTAGGAAATAGATTTTACTGTGGTCCAATTTCGAAATGATGAGCTTCCATGTTGACAGCTTATAGTTTATTTTAGACAAGAGATTGGTTGCCTTAACATATTGAATGGTACGTACATATACAAGTAAACAACACATCTTCCACGTAAATTGAAGCCCAAGAAGGCACACAAAGTGATGGCTATGCGAAAGGAGAATCTATTTTATTAAAACAGAAATATAACTAACATTTTTTTTAATTTTTAAATTAAATACACCCTTCTATTATAAAGTTAAATTCACTATTCTAATTATAGAAAATAATATTATACTAATAAATGTGTTTTCAAACAACACAATAACTAATCTTGTATCCAAAAAATATAAAAAAATAGGTCCTATTTTTTAATTCTTATTATTTATCTTCTTTTATATTATTTGATTTAAAACCACTCAATAATTTATAAAAATTTAAAATACGTATATCAATTTTTTGCAGATTTAGATACTACAAAAACTTTATTTGATATAAAATTAATTAAATTAATAGATTATTTTCCTTGTATGTTCATAAATTAAAACTTGCATTCATTTAAACTTAATAAACATTAGATTATTATTCTTAATTGTTTTTATTCTTAAGAACATATATATGCGATATTATGCTTGATTTAAGTTGATATCAAGTAGTTTTATACAAATAAAATGTTGGAGTCAATAGAATAACATTAAATAAGTTTTATAATTCAAAATTTTATCAAATAAGTATATATCACAAATTTAATCAAACAAGTTAAACATATTTTATTAAACTTCGTAATGAAACAGGTTGAAATAATTAAAAACAAAATTAAGTAAGATTTTAGATAATTTTTTTACTATAAATGTAAAATAATATAATTATATAGTTTTAAAATACACTAAAATAATTTTTTTTAACATTACTTATAAAAAAATGTCATAATAGTTTTTAACATTACTTATTAGAATTTGTTAAAAAATATTTTCGTGCTTTTAAGCGCATGTCATAATCGAGATATTATTATAAGTGATGGCTCTGTTTGTATACAATGGTTCAATTAATATACAGAGGAATCAAATATACAGAGATGGAAAGCTAATGTGAGAGCATTATTACAAGGAAATAATCATTGGCAATCTATATCTTATCACGTCCCCTCAAGACGGGCAGTTCGGAGGAGAGACCAATCTTGAATCTCAGTGTGTCGAAACGAGCTCGTGATAGTGGCTCAGTGAAAGCATCGACAAGTTGATCTGCTGAGTGAACATGGAACACTCTCATCTGTCCATGAATGTATCCTCTAACAAAGTGGTAATCGAGTGCGATGTGTTTCTTGCATGAGTGAAACACCGGGTTTGCAGCTAAGTAGTTGGCGCATGTGGGAACTTTGATGCATAACTCTGTGAGCAATATGAAAGTGTACAACAGACTTCTGCAGCTGTGTTTGCGAGGGCCTTATATTCAGGCAACACCGGTATACTCCTTTGGTGACTATTCCACGGGGTGTTGGCCAAGATAAACTATGTATGCCCCTATGGATGTATAATCATCTTTGTTTCCTGGCCAATCCACATTGGTAAAGGCATGTAAAGTGGTAGTGTTGTTTCTGCAAAGATATACTCCATGGTCCTGTGTTCCAGAGAGGTATTGTATGACGCATTTGTCTGCTTTCCAATGATCAGTTATGGGTCTGTGCATGAATTGCTACAACTTGTTGACAGAAAAAGAGATATAAGGAATGGTTAAAGAGATATATTGGAGACTACTCACTACAGCCATGTATTTTTTTTTGCATCATCTAAAACAGTTACAGTGTCAAGGTCTAGAGGTGTTGTTGGGAACACTGGAGTCGATACTGATTTTCCATTCGTCATCTTTGTGAGATGGAGAAAATCTGCAATATATTGACGTTGAGTAAGATGTAAGCCAGCAGAGTTACGTGACTTCAATATCCATAACATATGTTAGATCACCCAAATATTTAAGTGAAAAATTATGAGAAAGAGAAGTGATAAACCGGGTTATGTGAGTTTTTCTATAGCCCATGATGATAATGTCTTCTACGTCATGTAAAGAATAATGTTGTCTTTGTTGTAGATGAATAGTGGAGAATCAGCTATTAGGTTTCTGAATCCAGACTGAAGCAAAAACATGTGTAGCTCGTTGTACCAAGCACGCGTTGCTTATTTGAGGCCGTAAATTGCTTTCAGAATCTTACACACTGCAGTAGGATTGTCTTTGTCCTGAAAACCAACCGGCTGTGTCATGTACACCTTGTCATGTAGTTGTCCTTGAAGAAACACAGTGGTGACGTCGAGTTGTTTTAAGGACAAGTTGCATGATACTGCAGTGCTAAGAACTATATGAATTGTGGCAGATTTGACTACCAGACTGAATGTATCATTGTAGTCAATGTCGGACAGTTTGTTATAGCCATTAGAAACTAGTTTAGCTTTGTAGTTGTCTATTGATACATGAGCATTGCACTTAATTGTGAAGACCCACCTACAACCAACAACATATGAAATGTTAGAACAATTAACAAATCCCACATATAGTAGCGTAGCTGAGAATTTTTTTCATCAATTATGGCTTTACGCCTAGGGTTTTTAAGAGCTTCAGCCACAGATGTAGGAATTATTTCAGGTGGTGTAGGTAGTAAAGCCGTATGGAGGTTAAGTATTTGAACTGATTTTGGTGGTCTAGTTGTCCGACGCGGTGCTGGTTGTGCTGTTGGTTGTGCCGTTGAATTAGGTGTAGCAGCAACCATTGGATGTTGTATGTCTGGTGATATAGCCCGAGGGTCTGTCCCTGGTTGAGTAGACGGAGTTGGGGACTGAGTTGATAGAGTTGTGGAGGCAGATGGTGGCATGTTTGTTGATGCAGATTGAGGTATCGTCACTAGTGTTGTAACCATTGGTTATGCAGTTGTAGTGCGACTTGCAGTTGGCACAAGAGAAACAATAGGAAAGGTAAAAACTCGGTTATCAGACTCCTTGGAGTTATTGTTAGTAAATGATGTGGTTGGTGTCGCAAAATGGAACACTCATTCATGAAAAACCAAGTGTCGAGAAGTGTATATTATTGAGGTTTCACGATCATATAGGCATAAATATGCACTTTGGGTAATAGAATAGCCTAGAAAGATACAAGATGATGATTTTTGTGTCTAGTTTATGTGGTGCATATTGTCTGAGCCACGAAAAGCATATGCATCCAAAGATCCTTTGTTTCTCATAGTTAGGGGCTCGACATGTAAAGTTTGAAAATAAGTTTCGAAATGCAATGGTTACGACGGCATGCGATTGATGAGATACACTGCCGCCGCCAAAGCAAATGGCTAGTACTCTCGCGGCATTGAAGCATGAGATAGTAGAGTCATGCCCGTTTTGAGTATATGTCGATGTTTGCGTTCGGCAATCCATTATGCTCAGGCGTATGAGGCGGACTGGTCATATGTGAAATTCCATTTGTGGACAAGAAGTTAACAAGTAGTAAAGTACAATGTACTCGCCTCCATTGTCCGTATAGAGAGTTCCATTTTTTTTTGCCAAAACTGATTTTCTACTAACCTTTTGAACTTCGTAAACACAGCAAGAACATCAGATTTTCTTTTTAAGGGACACATCTAAGTTTCTTTAGTGAAATGATCAAGAAAATGACATAGTATTGAAACCATTAATAAAAAGAAATGAAGATGTGTCCACATGTGCAAAAACTATATCAAGCGCATGTTTTGATTGTAAATTAGAAGTAGAGAAAGACAACTTATGTATCTTATTAATAGAACAAGCCATGAATACATGACTGAGAAAGTAACACATTTGAAGAAATCGGTAAACAAATTGTAAAATAAAATTTTGAAGAATAGAAAAAGCAGGATGATCCAAACGTGAGTGCCAATCCGCCATAGTACTTTTAACAGCAGAATCTAAGGAAAGGGATGGTGGTTTCAAATATTATAGTTTTGACCACTCGTAAGTGTCATCATTAGGTTTTCCTTCTAGATGAAGACTCACCGTTTGTAAATCTATCACCTCGAATTAAGTAGGTGTAAAAGTAAAAACCACGCCATTAGTTTTACACAATTGAAAAACTGATATAAAATGCTTATCGAGTGATGGAACACATAAAATATGATTAAGAAAAAAAGGTTTAGTGTAAGAGGGTAGAGAAGAAGAACCAGCATGAGATATATGTAGGCATGATCCATCACCTATTGATATGCTATGGAATTTACGAGTTTTTACCGATAGTATAACTCCTTTTTTAAGTTTTTATGTTATGTTTAGAGATGTAGTTTAGATTAGTAAAGCTGTGAAGAGACAAGAAGCGCTGATTAAAGGAAAAGGTGAGGCTGGACAGAAGCGCCACGTGAATGCCTCTTCCTTGGTGTCGATCGACACCCACACGATTAGACGGGCCCGACTTGTTTCAAGCCGACTAAAGCTCAGAAGTTCAACATTTTACCAGAATGCCCTTGGCCGAGTTTATACATAGTATTTATAGCTTTTGTCATTGTTTAGGAAAAGTACCACCTTACACATCTTTACCACACCATATTATGTAAGGCTTTTATTTAGTAGCTTTTAGAGAGAAGATCAAAGCTTCCTTCGATATTTTGTATTGGAACTCCAGAATTTCTTTCTCCATCTATTTATGCAATACATTCAGTTCATTTTTATGTTTTGTTTAACTATGTATGAGTAATCATCCTGTTATATTTAGGGTTTTGATGCATTATTGATAACATAGAATTGCTTGGGTGATTTAATTAGGATCATTCACATCATTAATCTAAATGATTGTGTTCTAGAGTAGCTAGCTAGAATCATGAACTTAGGATTATAGACAACTACGTAAGTGCATTCTTTACCTGATAATAATTCTGCTAAGCTAGGTTGTTAGGCGCATGCGAGAGCTGATCTGAACATCTAGTGAACATATCGATTAGGGTGTTAATGTTTGCCTAAGAAAGTATCGATCGACACTCAATAGTATTGATTGACACTCATCCTTGTTCGCATGTGAAAACTGGAACATAAGATTTAGTCATCTGATTAGACTCGCAATGAAAGCTGGATATCTTTTATTCTATTTGAATTTTAGGACGGTTTGTCCGTAGCATCTATATTTGATAATTATGATTGCTTAAAACACTAGGTCTAGCTTTCATCTCATATATACAACCGATTTTATATTTGTTTTATGGTATTTACTGGTTTTATAATTATTTGCCTAGCTTAATCTTGATTTGTATATTTTATTTTGTGCCCACGCTCCCGATGGATTCGATCCCTGAGTACTACAATCCAATCCCTTTCACGCACTCGTCGTCGCTCTCAAACACTATCTTACTCATGAAACCGTACAGTTTAAACACTTTCCGCCTCTTCTCACCGCTACACACCACCCACCAGCTTGATGTCTCCCATCTTCATTGACGAGAAACCGATCAAAACCTCCGACGTTCGCAGACAGGAAGCAAGAAACCACGCCCCTAGAGGAAGCACATAAGGACCTATCCTCAACGGTAACCAGACATGCAAGAACACACATCCACCGCCACATCCTGGACAAAGCAGCAATGACAAGCTACTCTAGATCCGCCACATCAAAAGCTTTGGGCCAGCCTCAGAACCGCAAGTGGAGCACTTAGAGAAAAAAAGAAAACGAAAAGAGATTGTCCCCTCACAGCTCCGCCGGAAACGCCAGGAACCGGAGGAGCGGAGGTGAGAGGACAGTTTGCTTTTTTTTCTAAAAAGAGGCTGGAAAGGTTAAGGGTTAGAGAGAGGTTTCAAACTTCCTCAATTTACAAACCATTTTAGTTTTTTTTCTAACAAAACATATCTTATTGTAAACTAAAAAAAACTACATATATATATCCTCTCTAATGAATCCTAGTTCTCTTCAGTTTAAAATTTACAATTCTATATTTTTTATGCAGAACACGTTCCTCGATCCTTAGTTCTATCTGCAAAATAGACTGTCGAAATCCCGAAAATCGGAAGCTGGAAGAATCAGGACATGTCGTAATGTGATGATATATAGTTGGTGTAATGCAAGGCCAGATATTGGTCAAGCTCACTGAAACAATGGCATCGAGTCCCCAATTTTATAGGTTTCGACATTAAATAAACACTTATATATTTTATACAATTAATTTGTTATTTAATCTAATTAATAATAACAAATACATGTAATGAAGCCCAATCATTTTAAAATGTATATAAATAACAAAATATTATATATACATAAGTAGTAAAACATTTATATATTTCTAAAGCAATTTTTTATTAATTAAAATAAAGGCCACAGTTTCTATTTTGTTTCAAACCTCCCAGAGCCATGGTGTACTGGTCAATTTCTTTTAAACAATGCGTAATTGATATGAACAGATTTGGTCAAAGAACTAATATTTTAAAATTTCAAAAAGAAAATTGTAAACTAGTAATATGATACATCAGTTTTTTTTTTGTCGATCATTTATATACAATCGTAGTTTGATTTTGGTTTGCAAAATCATTAGAATTAATCATACAACGATTTGCTTTCAGATGGAAAAAGTCTAGGAAGGAGACTAGGATCGTCTTGGTCATACTGAAAACCTACCTTGGGAAATTTCAAGGAAAAGCCATTTGCTGTGCTACCACATGTCAAATAATTAACTTATCTCGCTGGATCTGAACCATGTAAGCAGCTTAGTTTAATTAAGCAAGAGATTGGCTTGACTCTATGAAATTAATGGTCCTGATCTATTTCTATATCTTCATTTTTAGTTTTCTTGACGGTTATCATATTTTCGGTGTATTATAAATAATGTGCGGGATTGTGCTATAGTCAATGCAGTCTAGTGTTAAATTAATTAATCGAAATTTATATGAGAATTAGTGGAAAAGTCAAAGTTTTTTTTTACAATTTTTCACGGAAATTTTTATTTAGATGTTCTCATATTACTGAACATCTAAAATATTTTTAGTACGTTGACAAAAAAAATATTTTTAGTACACTTTTTTTTGGTACATTGTTTTAATCTCCAAAGCTATCAAAGATGCCAAACAGTGGCAAGAGACTCAAACACCGATAATAGTGATGGCACGACAACTAGACGATCAACAACCACCTTTGCCCACAATGATCACTATCCACACAGACGCTGCGTGGTCGGAAAACTCATTGTTTGCTGGGTTTGAAATTATTATCTTTGATGCAGCCGGTGGTATTGTGGAGAGGAAGCGCATCGGAAGATTTTGTGGCCTCTCCCCTTGTTGAGAAGTCTCTAACAATTCATCCTATCCCACACGGTGACCATGGAACGACATCCAATTACTTTAAAATCAGACGCTCATGATCTAATCCGAGCCATCAACGAAAGAATGCAAGTTAAGAAACTCTTTGTATCTTCCATGATATTTTTGAGCTTTCTGGTTGTTTTACCGCTCTATATATCATGTATCTTCCTCGTTCAAACAATATTAATTAGAGTTTGATCCATTCATACTGCACGTATGTTTATTTAATAGAATAACATATCACTAGGTTAAGATCCGCGCCTTGCGCGAAATGAACATTATATATATAAACTATTTTATATATTATCTGCTTATAACATATTATGAATAATAAATATATATTGAATAATTTAAAAGTCATTATCTACTACTTATATAATTAAATTGGTGCGAACATATAAATAAACTTTATAAATCGAAAAAATATTTTTTCTATTTGATATGATATATAATTAAATTTAAAAGACAGTAACATATATATGATATATTTTAATATTAATATTTATTAGATGATGCTTTTTGCTCATATTTTTTTTTATCATTTGTATCTGTTATAGCAAAAAGTCTAAATTAATGATAACAAAATTTTCACTGTGAGATTACTGGCGTATAGTTTAATTTAAAATGATACATATATTTATCAAAAAATGTTCAAGGGTAAATTTCAAAATTAAGATATTTATGTATTTTTATATGGCGTATAGTTTAATTTAAAATGATACATATATTTATATATCTTTTATTTTTGATACTTATTAAATGAGACTTTCAACTTATATTATTTTTTAATTATTTGTATCATGTCATAACAAAAGTTTTAAATCATAGATCACAAAATTTGAATGTGAAACTTTTAATAGTTTTAGTAATTTATACTCGTTTTTAAAAATTCAAATATAATATATAAATATTTTTTTAATTTTAATTATATGGTTACTATGATTGTTTAATTTATTTTAATAGCTTAAAATTAAACAAATATAATTATAATACACACTTATTTTTATCAAATCTTTATTATTCAAAATCATTAATTGTCGTATATACTTTAGCCACATTAGGCAATTCCGTAATCTTATTTAAGGAAATAATGAAGAACATTAATAATGTATTTATTGTGGTTTAATAAAAACTTATTATATATTTAGATGGACCAACCTATTTCTCTAAGATTTCTAAGAATCATTCTAGTGATGACACGTGGCTACAAAAAAATGTTGCAATGTTGCAATGTTTCTCAAATAATATATAGGGGATTTTTTTCACAACGCAAGAATGTTATGGTTGTACAGACATGCACGGTTTTTATTTTCGATTTGTAGTATTTAATATTTGTGATAAATCAACGGTTTTTAATTATTTATAATTTGTTGGTTATTCATATTGTGGTTGGATACTAAACCAATCAAAATGATATGTTATATAACATATTCATGAATTAGTACTTTTTAATTGCATTAACCTTTTTTGATGTATTTATATATAAATTAAAACACCAGTTAGTATGTTTATGTATATTAATAAATCTATCTTTCCAAAAATAAAAATATTATATCAAAGAAAATTCACTTATGTTTTATAACATAGATAAATATTTCTCTAAGTTTTTTATAAGCCAAATAATTTTTCTTCTATTTTTATTTTGAGAAAAATATTAAACTAAAATTTTATTTTTGCATTCTTATACATATGTGTGAATAATATTAATCCTCAAATTATTTAACATATATTTCAAAAATAACTTATGTGTTAATAAAACATTTATATTTTGTATGTGAAATGATATAATAAAGTACACATATTTAAAGTTTGTATGTCACATTGTAAATAAATCTGTTTAATTTTATTGTAAAAATTGATTTGAGAATATTCATGTTAATTTTGTTTAAAGAATAATGGTAAGTTTAGTTATAGAATAATCTCGCAAAATAAATTATTTATAGATAGTTAATTAATAATTATTAAGTCACTGTTGTAATTGTTTAATAAATGAATGGTTAGTTTCAAAAGGTATTTCAATTTTAGTAACATAGATATTCTAGTTATCCTTTAATTTTTAGTTTAGATGAATAATAATTTTAGTAACAAATATTTATTTTATGAAACTTAATATTAGATGTTTAAAATATTTTGCTTAATATATATATATATATATATATATATATATATATATATTAATGATAAAAAAGTTAAAGAATATTTTGGTTTAAACTCCTTATAATATAAACTATAATATTGATTAGTGAATATAAATTATAAAATATATAAAAATTTTATATACTTGTATCTATATTATCTCACTTTACTTTTTTATTTAATTTTTGAATAAAATTTTCAAATTTTTATTCTTTCGTCTATAATTGTATGTATCCACCGATAACTACAAACGATAGAAGAATTTTTTTTTTTAATTTGGAGCAGAATGAAATGGTTCAAGAAAGTTTTGTAATTTTTGTAAACGTTAACAACCGCTACTACATGTAAATATTGTGTTTGGTCACGAAAATTTGTTTTAAAACTTCTGAACTTTTAAAGATAGCAACTAAACCACAATGACTTTTGGCCAGTGCCGTGCGAAGACTTTTGGGGGCTCGAGATGATTTTAAAAATAAATTTTTACAATATGTAATAGAAAATATAAATTTTAATTGTGATACACCATTTTAATTTGCAATTTAAAAGTAAGGTTAAAATCATAAGTAGAAAACTGGTATTTTTAGAGAAAGTTAAAAAAATAATTTGGTATTTTAGAAAGATAAAATAATCATTTAAATACAAATTATAAAAATAATAAAAATAAAAGTGATAATAACAAAATATTGAATAAAAATAATGGTAGATAATGTATACAACATTTTTTCGTTTAAGAAATGATGATAGATAAAATATTTATGTTAAACGTATTATTTATTGTTTTATGAACTCTTTCACCAAACTATTATAATGTATAAATAAAAATACAAGCAACTAACTTATGGTAAGGAAAAATTGGATAATAATATGTAATAAAAGCAAAACGGAAATCAGAATTGTGAGTTGGACCGTATCAGTTCCTTAAATTAATTTTGTATTTTAGTTAACACATATTGAAATTATTTAGAATAAAACCATTTATCGAAAACAAAGTCATATTCAGAATCAACTGAAAATCTATCCAAACTATATATTAATAATTTTATGAAATTAGGAGCCCTAAAAATTGCACATCGGAAACAAAGCCTTTTTCAAACCATGGTAAGCAGGGCTCTGATTTCGATAGTCAAAATTAAGGTTTTTTTTTTTTTTTTTGAACACAATGGTTTCTAGATAGTAAACTTCCACGATTAACATCATCATTTTACATAATTCATGTGAAGAAAAAGAAAAACTAGGAAAAAACCTCCCAATTTAATGAATCCAAATTTTCTTCTGTCTAAAATTTACATTTCTATTTATGAAAAAACCTTCCTCAGTCCTCACTGGTTCTGTCAGCTAAAAAGGTTAACTTCTCAAAATTGAAAGCCGAAAGAATCAGGACAGTCTGACGTGCGTGTGAATCTTTTAGCCTTTCATACGAAGCTTTATAAGATCATATCGTGGAATATGAACACAAAAGACTTAGATCTTTGCGCGTTTTAGCTGTGAGTAGATATCATTAGCTTCTAGCTCCCTCTTGTGCATAATATTCTTGAATACTCTTTCCTCAGCTTTCATTAAGGAATCTCTTAATCTCTTCACATCAGCCAACTTCACAGGCTTCAATAAGAAATCTTCAGCACCTTCTTCAAGACATCTGTATACATAAGCAAATATTAGTGATCTAATTCCATAAAATTCATAGCTTTGGAACAAGAAAATGGCCAGCTCATAACAACAAGCAACTACATGATTAGACTTTAATTTTGGTAAAGATGGTTCCTTAATAATAAACAAATGCATGTGAGGTGTCTATCACGAGGATTGGATTTATAAATGACCCTACCAAAGATTATGCAAACAAAATTAAAAGCATATATTATATTTAAAAATTTGGGGTTATTAACAAACACATCACCGGCAATAGAATCAAATCTCAAGATAAGATCTTGCTTAACTTATGACGGATTATTCTTTTCTTATTTTCGGGCCACAAGAAACAATTTTTTTAATTATTACATATTCCTAATATCCTCTTATCAAATCTTTCGAGGACCCACTAAAGTAACACCAAAATCTTTAGCTTTGATCAAAAGTTACAACCACCACCAGTGTTACCCACGATGGTTTAGAGAAACCATATCATATTCATTATCTTACTAATCTGATATGATTATTAAAATAAATTTAATTAGGTCAATGCATATTGCTAAACGGTATCTTTCAAAAAAAAGAAAACTTGATTCCCTAAACAAACCCCCTTTTGAGCATCCCAAAGTAATAAATGCAACAAAATCTAATAAAATTACTATAACTGGTTAATCATGGCTATTCTTAGATTAGATGATTCTGAACTTAAAACAAAGACTTAAGGATGGTGATTAAGATAACAGTAGAAGAGAACATACCTATCTATACGAGGCAAGATGTTCTCTGAGGACATAATCACAACCGGTATTTCTCTGAAAGCTGATGATTCCTATAGAATTTCAAAACCCATAAAACAGGTTAGATCAAAAACTTTTTATTTTAATTTTCCAAATCAACAGAAAAGCTTACTTTGATCTTCTTCAATAGTTCATAACCAGTCATCCCAGGCATAGAGTAATCCGTCATTATCAGATTAATCTTCAGATCCTGACAAATATTATTCAAAAACTTCAATACCAAATTTGAATGGAATCTCAACACTAATTAAGGATCAGTTCAATCAGATTTATTACCTGAAATCCAACAGAACTATTGTCTCCATCTAATCCAAGGTATTGCAAGGCTCTTGTCGCGCTATCGACAACAGTAACTGACAATTTTCAAAAACAAACTGTCAGATTTCGAACATCAAACAGATTCCTCAAGATGAACAGAAACTTCTCCTTCTTACCTTTACAAGAAGATACTCTGAGCAACCGCTCGATGAACTTCCGATCGACGATGCTGTCGTCGACGGCAAGAACGTGAAGAAGCTCCGGCGACGCTAAGGAAGAAGTGTCGTTGGATATGTCCAACATCTCCGGACGCAAAACCTCCGCCATATCAATCAAAGATCGGTAAACGATAGAGATCGAGAGAGGGAATCTGCTTTTGATTTGAGAAGAAAGTGAGAGATTTGATTTTGCAAATGGGATAAGGAGTAAGGATTTATAAGGAAGAGTGGGGAAAAAGAGAGGGAAATATGATAACGAGAGGATTCTGAGAGATCTTTGCATATCTGTGGGATTTTGTCTGTCGATTGCGCGTGGAATATTATTTGTTTACTAAAAGTCATAGTATTCAAATTTGTCAAATTCAAATATAAATAAAAGGCATTTACAATAAAGTTTTTTGAGGAAAAAAGTAGTCGAGTTTTTAAATTATATTTATAAGAATAGTCAAATAATGGGGGTGATTGGTTGGACTTTATCTCTCTACTTTAGCTTTATTTATTTTTAAATCACTAAATTTTACCAATCATGCTTTAGTTTTACTTTTAAAAATTAAAGTCTACATCAAGTTTTTATTTAATTTTATCAATCATGCTTTAACTTTATTTTTAAAGCTACAGCAAAAAAAAACAAAGCAAAACTTTTTATTATGTATTTTAGGCAAAAATGCTACATCATATTTTTATAGGCTGTAGAATCTGTAAAATGTAAAAAAAATATCTATAATATCAAATAAATTATATAATCATAATAAAAAACTTTTATAAATATTTTAGTTTTGAATTTGAGTGTTTTTTTAATTATTAAAATATTTAAATAATATAAATATTATTTACATATCACTTTTTAAATTACAATAAATTTTGATAATTTATAAAAAAATATTAATATAAATTATTTTAATTCATATAAAATAATAATTTTATATATACAACACATATTTCATATATTTTATTTTAAAATATCTACAGCCTATAACTTACAGCTATAACAAATTTAACTACAACAAAAGTCTCTGCAGAAAAAATATACAGTAACAACTTTACAGCTACAACCAATTTATCTACAGCTAAACATCTACAACTAAATTTTTTAAGCCACAGTCGAACCAATCATCACCAATATTCTGAGTGGTGAAGAAAAATCATATAGTTCTGGAAGGAAAAAAAATCATAGATCGTATCATGACGATTTCTCTCCAGTATTGTTCAGAATCAGAATCTTCAGATCATGGAAACTTTGATTTTGTATTTGTACATTTTCGATAATTTCGTATATTAATAGAACTTTTCATTTAAACAAAATGTACTAAAAATAGAAAATGTAATAATCGGTGAAAAAACATTTAATAAAGAAAACTTCTGATGATGTTTAAGTAGTTTGTAAGCAAGTAGTCCGGTTTTCTTTTTCTGGCTGCCTGTGTTTTTAGCTAAATTTCTTCTTCTTCGTTGAACAGAAAAAAAAGAAGCTAAATCTCTTCTTGAGGATTTTATTATTAGACTGATTATTTGCATTGATTCTAAATACAATCATAACTTTGTCTTAACTAATCAATGATTGATTGAAAGTTTTACTTAAATATAGACTGTTATTTAGTAGATGGTCTTCCAATATCAATTCGAATTTCAAATTCGGCGTTTTTCATTTAACGCTTTTAGAACACTGGTTACAGATTCGTATATCGGGTAATGAATAACCTATGGTATTAAGTCCTTCACGTGTCCGCCCATTTATTTTGTAAAACTATGTGTGTTATAGGTGCCAAACACTTAATCTTCATACTATGTGCCCTCGGCACTCACCTAATGTTCAGTTAGAAATGTAATGATTTTTAAGTACATTCTCGTTGAGAAATGCTTTTGACACGTTTCATTACAAGCTATCATATGCATAAGGTGCATGTTGTTCCTTATGCGTTTGGTGGTTCTTCCAGTAACTCCTTATGAGTCCAACGTCACGCATTACATTGCGATTAACTAGTACCTTATTACTTATTACTTATTACTCGCGGTTAATCCAAGGTAGTATGATGATATGGTATACTGTCATTAGCCTTTATCACTTCATCCTTCAGGCTTTGTGTGGTATAAGTCCTTTTTTATTTGAGCAAATTATGGGGAGAAGAAAATTGAAGGGATATAGGGTATGGAGTGCAAATAGGGGATATTTGGTGTGTAGGGAGTACAAATTCTCTTTTTATTTTTGCTATTCACCAGATTCAGCTTATGTTACTTTGAATCGTATTGTTAGATTCTTGCTTCTCCCTTTCAATGTTTTGGAGTTAGGGTAATAATAAAATAGTAAGTAGGTTTACATCATCTTTAAGATTGGGTTGGCATTGTTACGTTTGAGATGAAATCCTTCACATGTTTTAAGATAAACCCATGTACTCCCATTTGGTACAACCATGCTTGTGGGGTTCTTTCTTTGTTTATGGATTTTGGATTCTGTATTTTTCTTGTCCTTGTTTTGTGTGCGTCTTTGTGACTGTCATTTCCATTGATTCTTAATGTCTTGTGTTGCTTTCTTGAACAGACAGCTGCTGAAAAAGTGAAGGCCAAGATGAAGCTCCAGCTTGATGAAGCAGGTAAGTTACTCGGTCCCATCAGAGAGAGATTACAATGATTCTGCTGTCCATGCTTCTAGCAGTTCAGATCTGATTCTCTCGACAACATCTTTTAAGTGGGAGCTATCTTTGGAATGTTACTGTTAAACGGTGGGGCTGTGTTTTGGCACTTGATGCCTTGGCACTGATTACTGATAATGTAACATCCATCTCATCTTCTTTAAGAACAACGTGCTATTTATGCAAGAATGTCAAATTAAACAAAATTAAATCGACTAATAAACTGATTGAAATACATAAACAGTAAATAAAGAATCCCCGAAAAAAACACTTTTAAAATTCAGTTGTCAAAATAAACTGTATCGAAAACTTGTATGACAACCGGATTAAAATTTCAATCATTGCAAGACACCAAAACATCCAGATATCTAACTACTCATCATGCTCATCCGCGAAGAGAAGAAAGAGGGGTGAATAATAGATGAGTCATCCAGTGAAGTATGATATGCTAAACCCGAAGTTCATGGACCTAGACATAGTATTCCAAATATATATAATTTAACCAAATATGTCAAAAAAACGGTACCCAAAGTACCAAAAAACAAACTATGGTCTTAGTCACATACCTGCACAGACTCCTCACTCTCACACCAGAGAGCTTATAGAGTTGGAAAAGTACCCGACCACCTATAGTCAGGAGAATGCTTGGTACCCTATAGTCAGGAGGGTGCCTGATCACCTATGATCTGAAGAGTGTCTACTTATCTATAGTCGAGAGATTTATCCATTACATACAATCAGAAGAGTTCAGCTAAAAGGTATACTCGCCTAAATACCCATATACATTTACCATATTAATAAAACAAACAATGTTGAAACCTTCAACCTTGTATTTCAAATTTAGCACATAACCTAACAACCTAATATGCATACTTCAAATAGAATCAATTCACGAAGACATGAGTATTAGAACTAACCTATGTATAAACTCAAACGTATTGTACTATAAACCCTTATGAAAAGTTACGAGATAATTATGTATCTTCTTCTCACAACTTAACCGGTTGTGGTTTGATAGAGGCTTGACTAAGAAAACTCCTACGACATAATTTCGCCCCTACAATAGTGTATGTAAAATCGTAAGCGTTTATCTTGAGGATACAACTATCGATCTCCGTACAACACACCCGTACCGAGACCCTAGCAAACTTTACTTTGAGTTTTCCTTCAGAAATTTGTTATGGAAAAAAAAATTAATCCAATGATTCTCAGTAATCTTCTCTCTTCTCTCTTCTCTCCTTCTTCTCTTTTTCTTTCTCGTATTGCACTTAATCACTTTATATAATAACTAAAGTGATTCCTTTAATCAACGCATACGTTAACTCAAGCGGTGCCTTTTAATCAACGCATATATTGACTCATAACTGACATGTTTTGTCTGAAACAGTTTCCTTTAATTAATTAAAGTCCAACAATACTCTCCATTTTCTATTCAAACTCAACAATACCCCCACATTTGAATAGAAAATAAGTTCAAATATTTCTGGAAAGTAGAATCAATATACATTGGACAAAGGTGTCTTTTGAACTTGAACGTATCCTAGTAACAACTTATCGGATTTACTTTGTGGGTAATGAACTAGTCTTGAATTAACCACATTTAATAGTAAACCTATAAAATAAGTGAAACACATATCTCATCAGCTCATTTCTAATTTATACGTTTGTGTTCATTTTGGTCCTGAATATATTCTGACTTCGTGAGAGCTCTAGAAAATTTAGCCAAATCAATTCTCATAGGTGCGAACCGACACCACTCCCATATAGGTAATATTAGTTAAAGATAGTCCATTATATCTCTCTTATACAAAAGATACAAACATTATTAAATATAAATCATTCAACCATTAATCATCAATGGATACACATTATTATTTCATAGGAATGAGAAATGTATAAAACGTCTTGAGTCTTCATCAACTAGTTTTCCTATTGAACATAGACCATGGAATCTCCAATGTTTCTAGGTTAGGTTCCCATCAAGTGATGACTCATTATGTTGGTTTGAGACCATTCTCCTCCAAATGAAAATAACTTGCTTTCTAGATAGGCCTTTAGTCAAAGGATTAGCCAAGTTATCATTTGATCTAATGTAATCCAATACTATCACCCCATTGGAAAGCAATTGTCATGTATGTCTACATCTTATACGACTTGACTTGCCCTTATAATTTTTTTTCTTTTTTTCCCATAATAAGATTGAGTAGGTGAATAACCATATGACTCTTGTTTAACTCTAATTCCAAGAATTAACAGCCAATCCCATATTTTTCATGAGCAATGATTTGGAATTTTTTTTCACTTATTTCATCACAGAAACAGTGTCACTCATCTGAAAGTTTAAGAACTTTACCACGATGAACGTCTTAACGCTTGCAACTTCAGACTTGTATTTCTTCTCTAATGATTCCCACAACTGTTTTGAATTTTGGAATATATGATAAACATCGTAGAGAATCGTCCAAAGCGTTAAGAATATATGTAGTTCTTGCACAAAAACTCGTTTTGCGTCCATGCCTCTGAAGGTTTCACGATTTCATCAGGAATATCACCTTCTAAAGGTATCTCTGGTCCTTCAGAAGTCAAGCATTGTGCTAGATTCAGTGTTGTGAGATAAAACAACATCTTTTGTTGCCATCTTTTGAAATCCACTCCTCGGAAAACAAAAGGCTTCTCTATGTGACTTTTCACAATTGCAGTAGACTGATCCATCTTGCTTTCTTTGAAAAGAACAAATAAATTTTTTGTCTTAGATTGTTATTCCAAAATACAGATGCAAATCAATCTCACGTACTCAATATGTTTGGATTTATAAACTTTTATAAATCTTACTCAATTTATAAACCCTTATAAAAAGTTACGAGATAATTAGGTTTCTTCTTCTCACAATTTAACCGATTGTGGTTCGATAGAGGCTTACCTAAGCAATCTCCTAAGACAGAATTCCGCCCCTACAATGGTGTGTAGTTTTGTAGGCATCTATCTTGAGGATACAACTATCGATCTCCGTACAACATACCCGTACCGAGATCCTAGCAAATTTTCCTTTAAATTTTCCTTCAGAAACTTGTTATGAAAAAAGAAGAAGATTAAATCTAATGATTCTCAGTAATTTTCTCTCTTCTCTCCTTCTTCTCTTTTTTTTGTATTGCACTTGATCACTTTTTCATTTAATTAACGCATATATTAACTCAAGCGGTGCCTTTTAATCAACGCATATGTTGACTCATAAATGCCACATTTTGTATAAAACAGCTTCTTTTAATTAATTAACTAGATCTTGACCCGCGCAACTGCGCGGGTGTTCTTTTTCGGTTTTATAAATATATATATTTATTTTAGTTCATTAGTGGTATACAATTTTAACGTTAACCATATATTTAAATGTTTATATACCTATTTCAAATATAAAATTTTTTATAGTTTACATGGTGTAACAATCAATAGTTTAAAACCATCACATGTATTTGCCATTTCTTATTATATATTTATGTTACTGTATTTGGATTTTGTTATTAAACAAATTAATATATGCATGAAACAACATATTTAAAAATTATTTTGTATCAAATTTATATTCAATTTTGACCCGCCAACCTTCAAAGTCGTATTTCCTTATAGCAATATTTTTTTACGTTTATTCATTTTAAAAATATATTCTTTATATATACAAAAAATCTAAGATATATCAATTTTTATACATGTATCATATAGTTTGCGAATGTTAAGTGGTTATGTCATCGTATTATATTTTTAGTATAAATATTTATACTTATGAAAATAAAATTATAAATTTATCAATTTAATATAATTTATAATATTTAATTCAATATAATATTTTTACTTTAACATGAATTATTATTATTATTATAAAATAGATAAAATAAGATATAATTTTTATGTTTCATTTTATAAATGATAATTGAATGCATATTAATAAATAATAATAGTTAATTGCTAATTACAAAATTAGTTAAAATATTTACATAAACTTCCTGAAAGTTAAGATATTGTTAAAATATTTTTCAACAGATTTGTTAGAATTATATATATATAGTTAAAATGAAAAGATATCATAATTAAAATAAATACAACAATTTTTTATATTATTAGCTTTAATAAAATACATGTTAATTTTTATACATGTATTATATAGTTTGCTAATGTTAACCCCTATTACCAACATATTATATTCTGAACATAAATACTTCTGAAAATAATATATATAAATCTAATAATTTAATATAGTTTATCATGTTTAGTTCAATATAATAATTTTCTCTTAATATTATATAATAGGTAAAATAAGATGAAACTTTTATTCTTCATTTTATAAAATATATTAATGTATAATAATATTTTAAAACTAATTACGAATTATAAAAAAATATTTACATAGAATTTTTCAAAATTAAGATCTTGTTAAAATCTTTTAAACAGATTTTTTTGATTTAAAAAATATATATTTAAAATTAAAAGATATCAAAAGATATTATGACTAAACTAGTTCAAAGATTATATATATTATTAATATTAATAAAATACATTTAATATATTTTTAAATGATTCAAATTAAAAAAAATCACACATGAAAGAAGTCATGATTTCTATTTTAATACAACTCATTATATATATATATATATATATAATTTTTTTTTTGGGTTAAATTATTTAAATCGGTTCAGTATTTTGAATTATACAATGGTTTATATTACTACTATGTATAATTTATTAAGGAATCAAATATGTGTTTGTTAACCAATCTGGTTTTATAGAAGTCGATTGTTATATTAGGAATGATATATTATTAAGTCATATTAGTAGAAACAAATGAATCATAACTGATTTCTAGTGAGAGTCTATTTTTTAAAATATTACACGTGAATCAAGGTTGGTACTTCTTTTATAACAGAGAAGATGTTTAACAATACCCCACCATTTTCTACTCAAACTCAACATTAATATGATTTAGGAGACTCATTACACTATTGCTGGAACACATAATCGATTTGTTAAAATGAAAATACAGTTTTTTTTTTTTTTTGTCATCAACAAACAGACTCATATAGACTCTGCGAACCAAACTGGTAACTCCGCATCCATGTGAACGACGAAAGACGATTGTTTTCTGGCACATCGTGCTAGACTATCCGCCTTTTGATTTTCCGTCCGGGGTACATGAATGATCGTTGAGCTAGTAAAACATGTCTTTAGTAGCTTTATGTCGTGCAGGTAACTCTCAAACGCCGGCCATTCCTCTGGTTCCGAAACCATCTTCACCAATTGAGAACAATCCGTAGCAAAAGTAACCTGAAACTGATGTAAATTCCTCATGCATTCCATTGCCCATATCAAAGCTTCCATCTCTGCATGAAGAGGTGAAAGACATGCCCTAGTATTCCTTGCACCCATCAATCCCTAAAATCCCTCGAGTATGCTATACCATCCTTGACCTGAATAAGGTTCTTTATCTTTCCAGGAACCATCTATAAAACACCAACGACCAACTCTCAGCTGCCGATTCAAAACCTCATTCTGTGGTGGAGCCTGCTTAGTCTTAATCACCTGGGCCTCAGCCCAAAGTGTTGATTCAGTTTCTGCAAGCGTAAGTGTATCTTTTGGGTCAATATCCAAATTACTAAAGACCTTATTATTCCTTCCTTTCCAGATATACCATAGTATACACGCAAAATGATGATCTTCCATCTTCGGGAGTACCCTCCAGAAAAGATGATCCATATTTGTAAATAGTGAGCTTGTGGGAAAGTAGACTGGGTTAGACGGTATCTTTGATAAAGCCCAAACTTGACGAGCAGGAGGGCACTCAAAAAACACATGGTTTATTGATTCCTCCTCAGCTCCACATCTAATACAACAAATATCTCCCTTCATTCCTCTTGCTTGCAGATTCTTCTTAACAGCTATACAACCGGATACCATTTGCCATAAAAAATGCTTAAGCTTCGGAGGACATCTCACCTCCCAACAGAAAGCTTTTAGAGTATCCACTGTGGGACCATAAAAAGCTGGTGGTTTTGCCTTGTCCGGATAGACCCGTTCTAGCTGATATCCTGTTTTTACCGAATATTTTCCATTATTTGTGAAATGCCATCCATTCCTATCCACCAATTGAGTCTTACTCAAAGGAATACTTTCAATAATTTGAGCGTCCTGGGGATCCACCAAATCCCGAATTACTTGCGACTTCCAAGTTCGTGAAATTGGATCTATCAAAGAGTCCACTGTGAGGTCCTGATAAGTGTCATGTTGCTTTTTGTTTGCTGGTCTCGGGCGAGTGGTTGGGAGCCATGGATCACTCCATACAGAGATAGAGGACCCCGTTCCCACCCTTTTGATTAGTCCTTTGCTAACCAGAGATCTAGCAGATACAATACTCCTCCAACCGTACGATGGAGAGTATGAACGGATCGGTTCTAGGGGAGAGGCATTCCTATAGTACCATCCTTTAAAAACTCTAGCAAAAAGAGTTGAAGGCTTCTCTATCAGCCTCCACAATTGCTTTCCAAGCATAGCTGTATTGAAATCCGTTATATCCTTAAAGCCTAGACCTCCTTCGTCTTTGTTTGTACATACTTTGTCCCATGACTTCCAGTGCATACCCCTTGTATTTCCCCTTGGGCTCCACCAAAATTTTGATACCGCACTCGTCAATTTCTTTACCGTTGCTTTTGGTAGCCGATAAACAGACATCACATGGTTAGGCAAAGCCGTGACTACTGATTTAATGATAACTTCCTTTCCACCTTTTGAAAAAAACTTAAACGTCCACCCATTCACCCTGTTATTCAAACGGTCCTGGACAAAACCAAAAACCTGTATCTTGGATCCCCCAAGACTCTCCGGCAGACATAGATATGATCCCATCCCTCCTAAATTTTGTATCTCAAGGATGTCTCTCAATTCCTGTCTAGTGGACTCCTCAATCTTATGTCCAAATTGAATCGAAGATTTCTGAAAATTAATCAGTTGCCCCGAGACCACCTCATATTCCTTCAGAATCCTAAGAATAGTATGACATTCTTCCTTCTGTGCCTTACAGAAAAAGAGACTATCATCTGCGAACAACAAATGAGAGATTGAAGGACAAGCTCTTGCCACCTTTATTCCCGTGAAATGATTTCCTCTTTCAGCCTTCTTAATATTAGCAATCAAAGCCTCAGTACACATGATAAATAGATAAGGGGATAAGGGATCCCCCTGCCGTAAACCTCTTTGAGGAACTATATGTCCACGGGGCTGCCCATTTAGCAAAACATGATATTGAACTGATGATATACATTCCATAATTAATTTAACCCAATGCGGATCAAAACCCATCCTGAGAAGTAGCGCTTGAATAAAACCCCACTCCACCCGATCATACGCTTTGCTCATATCCGTCTTTATCGCCATATATTTACTTTGGCAAGCCTTATTAGTCCGCAGTCCATGAAACATTTCCTGAGCAATAAGAATATTATCTGAAATCAACCTTCCTGGTACAAATGCTGATTGTGTCTCCGCTATTAACCGTGGGAGGCATAATTTCAACCGCTGACATAAAACCTTCGAAATAATCTTGTACCCTACATTGCACAAGCTAATTGGCCTCAACTCAGACATCCTTGTAGGCCTTTCCGTTTTCGGGATCATACAAATATTGGTAATATTTAACCTTGAATCCATGTCTCCTGTGATCAAAAAATTATTCACCATTGCAACCAAATCAGTTTTGATGATATGCCATGCATGTTGGAAAAAAAGTGCCGTCATTCCATCCGGTCCTGGAGCTTTTTCCGGATGCATCAGGAACAAAGCCTGACGAACCTCCTCCTCCGTTGCTGGCCTCAGCAGCCCATTATTCATCTGTGGAGTAATAGACGGAACTATTTCCTCCAGAAAACTGTCAAAGTCTGAAGGAGAAGTAGTAGTAAACAAATCTTCGAAATAGTCCACCGCCACCTTTTCTACACCATTTTTTTCCGTTATCCAATTACCAGTTTCATCGTGAAGACCCACAATTCTATTTCGAACCCGTCTTTGTTTTGTTAAAGCATGATAGAATTTAGTATTTAGGTCTCCACATGAATACCACGTATTCCGACTCTTTTGGTGCCAATACTCCTCCTCATCCTTATAAGCCTCTTGCAACTTTCTAGATACTTCCAAAATCTCCTCTTGCGTTCTATTATTATCCGATTGGACCTCTTCTAATGCTTTTTGGAGCCCCTGAATTTTGTCCTTTCCATAAGAGGGGTTATTTTTTCGCCATGCTGCAATTTCATGTCGAGAATTACTAATCTTTGAAACAACATCCCCTGTTCGTCCTTCATTATTTCCCAGCCAGCCTGAGGCAATCGATTCCATAAGGCCATCCTGTCCAATCCAACGTTTATCAAACCTAAACTGCCCTCGTCTACGGTAGACTTTATCTTCCAAAAAAGCGACCACTGGCCGATGGTCAGACGCTACCATCCCTAGGTACTCCGTATAAGAACAGAGAAAAAGCGTGTGCCAATCTTCATTCGCTAGAGCCCGATCTAGCCGACATCTGATCGTTACTGCCCCCTTTCCTTTTCCCCTTCTCCCCTGCCATGAAAAAGTGTTTCCCCGAGCTGGAAACTCCAACAAACCACAGTTTCTAATCATATCATTGAAGGGGACAAAAGAACTTGCGCTTCTTAAAGAACCTCCATCTTTTTCATGATTTCCGGTAATCTCGTTTAAATCTCCAATAATGAACCAACGGTCTGTTCTCGATAACCCATACCTCGTCAACCGTTCCCATACCTGTTCCCTCAATTTTTGCACCGGTTCTCCATACACAAAAGTAAGATAAACTTTTTTCCCAAGTGCCACCGCCTCTACATCAATCATCCTATTACTCGAATAGAGAATCTGAACCTGGTATTCATTATTGTAAAAAAGCGCTAAACCCCCACTCCGTCCATTAGGATCCACTGTCACCAAGCAATCATATCCAACATGTGATTGAAACTTTTGTACAAATTCAAAATCCTGCTTAGTTTCTGATAAAAATAAAAAATCAAGTTTATGTTTATGCCAAATTTCTCGAAGATAACTTATTGTCCAATGACTCCCCATTCCTCGACAATTCTAACTTAGAATCTTCATAAAATTACAATTTGATCATGCTCCCAAGAGCTAGAAAATGGGGCTTGAAGATACCCAACCATTTTAAACAAATTAAATTCCAAAAACTCCATCCGAAAGAGAGTACCCAATAGTCCTGAACCAATCCAAAAACCAGTACCAAATGGTCTTGAACCAATTTTAAAAAATTGTCCCACCACCATGATACGCGACTACGTTGGGGCCCACTACTGCAACATCTTGTATCGATATATTGACTATACCACCATTTCCATTTTCTCCAGTACACAGACCCTTGTATCAGCTCCACAAATACAATAAGAAAAACAAAACGTATTATTAAAAGCCATAGATTATAATTCCTAGCAGCTGTCGATACAATAAGACAGATCATATTAACCCAACACCTAAATAAATACCACAACTTGATAGTTCGTGACCAAACACCAAGTCCCTCCGGCCAGCCATCACGATCCATATGCATATAGATAAACAAAGTAGACTTGCGAGGCATACCATTCGATACCAACACCATCACCGCCAACCAAGAAGTATACCATTCGATACCAAGCCAACCATAATAATCACCACGGATCCAACTAAGCACGTCAGATGAACATTTTAAAACAAATAAGTGTAGTGTCTCATACCAATTCCAATGCCAAGAATCCAAAACACCATAAATATTCCAATACATCACCATATCATGATTACTAACATGAAGATATGCCAGAAACAAAAGGCCAAAATGAAGCCAAGAAGCCTCAACAGTACGACAAAATGATATGCTCACAGAGCTTATTGAAAACCCAAAAATAAGAAAACCAAAGTTGACCAAACATTCCCACCACAATTCTTCAAAGCCGATGATATCCATAAACAATATATATGGTTTTAAAGAGCTAGGTTTATGGTTTGATGGACCCTTTTCCTTCGTCTGTTTCACACCTTCTCCGTGTCGATTACCTGCCGTTGCTTGAACGCATTTGCGTGGTGAGAGTACAGCCTGAATGAACCTGTTTTTTGATGTTCCCTCCGCCAAAGTCGTATTCTTGAATAACACCTTGCGTGAACCATTCTTTTTCTCCTCATTACCAATGGCAATTCCCATATCACCTGCATCCCCTAGGTAATTGATAACCTCCTTGGTCTCGTCCAAAACCTCCTGTAAATTATCAGGTTCCTCAACTTCTCCATCAGTGAGGTTCTGGAACTCATCATCACCACTAATAACCTTTTCATTGCCCTCTACATCAATCCTAGTTTCATCAAACTCCATTACATCCTCCTCTACACTATGATTCCCATTTCCGACCATATCATTACCCAACTCTAAATCATTCTCAGGGCCCAGAGATACCTTCAGATTCGATTTGCCTTGCCTTTCTTTCCCGGACTTTCCAGATCTCCGTAAAATCCTTCGCGAATCCATAAGCTCCTTTCGCTTCCATCCTCCACTGAAACCGTCATGAAGATGAAGATTTACTCTCCGAGAACCACTTACAACCTTTCGATTGCCCCTTTGAAGCCTTAGATCTCCGGGATCCCAACCTTGAGAATCCATCGAACCCTAAAAAATCTTCGTCGCAATTCTTTTAGCCGTCACTTTTTTATCCCCTCATAGGAGTGAAAAATACAATATTATTAAAATGAAAATACAGTAATACAGTGATTATTGATAAATTTAGAATTAGTGGATAATCTACTTCAATGCATTGACTTGTAACCAACCTTATTTTTAATCACTAAGATATAACTTAAAAATACATCAAATTTCAGTGACAACTACAATGATGTAAATATGATAAACTGGTAGTATTAATATAAGCATAAAATAAAACTGGAAATTCCAAAAGTAATTGTGAGTCTAAAGTCAAATTTTTGTTATTATTCTCTGATACAATCAAATAAAAAGATTTTTTCAAGGATCAAGAAGATCACACACACACACACATCTGTTTCCAGTTCAAATATCTGTAATATTTATAAGGAGATAGGAAGAATCGTATCTTGGCTATTTGGCATTTGCTGCCATCGTTAGTAGCACCGTGCCGGGAAAAGCTACACTGACAGATGTTAAAATCCCATTGGCTTCAAGTTGTACGCCTCACTGCCAGTCAAAAATTAGTTTTTGACTTCACAGACATTTGATCAAAAAAAAAAAAAAAAAACTTCACAGACATAAGTTTTCAATTTTCTAAATTTTCTGTCGATCTTAATCTTTTGGGTAGTTTTCGTATCCGATCCGAATCTGCGATAGAACCAGTTAAGTCAGTTAACTGTACACAGTCCGATACAGATTTAATAAAAAAAACTATAAATTAAAAAGTTGATAAAATTCTGTAAAATTTCAAGAATCTGCTATTCACCACTGATTTGGCACAGATTAGTCGGGTAAAACCAAAAAATCTGATAATATTTCTAAAACTTTTTGACTAAATTTTTTATATACTTTTTAATATTACATAAAATTGAATCAAAGATTTGATTTGTGATTCTTTAGATTTTGATGAAAGTTTTGTTATGTCATTGGAACAAAATGAAAAACATAATCATACAAACCAATATTTATTGATAATATTGTATTTTTATATATATTTTCTTATTGATAATCAATTATAAATCCATACTTTCTATTTATTTAGATTTAAAAGTTAATTATGTAATAATTTTTATCTAGTTATTTCTTATCTTTAATTTAGCCAAAGTTCTAATCTAATCTATTAATTTAGGATATTTTTTTTATCAACTTATGAAATATTGTCATTTAAATTTTAAAAGGTCCATGTGTTTATAATTTCATATGCCACTGTCTTTTGATCTTAGCCTATGAGGCTACAATATGATTTAAAAAAATTGACTCCTCACTATAATATAGGCCATTTGTAAACAGTATTATAGACATATACAAATAACTCGATCGTAACTATAACCGATCATAACCAAACAATACTCAATCATTATATTTTACGAATTAAATTGCATTGTCTGGTTGATATATACATGATATTTACTAATACCATACATAAAATCATATATGGAATCATATATGGAATCACATTATTTCACTCACTATCGTGGTAAATTTAGTTCAATAATTTGATATACGTAATATATTTGAGTTACTAGCAGTACACCTATACTAACAAAAGCTAACAATTTAGTAGGGTTTAATTTGATATAGAAGTGTAAATGTGTCCATGTATACTAAATGTTTATACGATATAACATTTAGTATTTTAGTTTAAACTTTTGATGAACAATCCTTATTAATAAAAGGGACCTTTTGAGGTTCCATAGAGCGTCTACATCAGCAAAAAAACTTCTCCCGAAAGATGACACGTGGTATAAAATATAGTTTTACACTTTAATATTACTAATTTTCGCAAATTATAAATAATATGAAAACATACAGCATAAAAAATGGAAAAACTACATTAAACATATGTAAGATTACCATTTTTCACTTGAAAAAAAGACGGCTTATCTCCATAATGTAACATTACCGTTTGATACAAAAAAACAAAAAACATTATATATAATTTCGAAAATAATAAATATATGTAAACATACAACATAAAAAATAGAAATACTACATTAAACATATGTAAGATTACCATTTTACATTTTTAATTTAAAAAAAAATAATATGTAAACATACAACATATAGTTTTACACTTTAATATTACTAATTTTCGCAAATTATAAATAATATGAAAACATACAGCATAAAAAATGGAAAAACTACATTAAACATATGTAAGATTACCATTTTTCACTTGAAAAAAAGACGGCTTATCTCCATAATGTAACATTACCGTTTGATACAAAAAAAACTAAAAACATTATATATAATCCTTACTAATAAAAGGGACCTTTTGAGGTTCCATAGAGCGTCTACATCAGCAAAAAAACTTCTCCCGAAAGATGACACGTGGTATAAAATATAGTTTTACACTTTAATATTACTAATTTTCGCAAATTATAAATAATATGAAAACATACAGCATAAAAAATGGAAAAACTACATTAAACATATGTAAGTTTACCATTTTTCACTTGAAAAAAAGACGGCTTATCTCCATAATGTAACATTACCGTTTGATACAAAAAAACAAAAAACATTATATATAATTTCGAAAATAACAAATATATGTAAACATACAACATAAAAAATAGAAATACTACATTAAACATATGTAAGATTACCATTTTACATTTTTAATTTAAAAAAAATAATATGTAAACATACAACATATAGTTTTACACTTTAATATTACTAATTTTCGCAAATTATAAATAATATGAAAACATACAGCATAAAAAATGGAAAAACTACATTAAACATATGTAACATTACCATTTTTCACTTGAAAAAAAGACGGTTTATCTCCATAATGTAACATTACCGTTTGATACAAAAAAACAAAAAACATTATATATAATTTCGAAAATAATAAATATATGTAAACATACAACATAAAAAAATAGAAATACTACATTAAACATATGTAAGATTACCATTTTATATTTTTAATTTTTAAAAAATAATATGTAAACATACAACATAAAAATAGAAAAACTACATTAAACATATGTAAGATTACCATTTTTCACTAAAACAAGACAGCTTATCTCTATAATGTAAAATTACTATTTTGTAAAAAAACATTATATATAATTTCAAAAATAATAAATAATATGTAAACATACAACATAAAAAATGGAAATACTACATTAAATATATGTAAGATTACCATTTTATATTTAAAAATAACAATAATATGTAAACATACAACATAAAAAAAAAATGGAAAACTACATTAAACATATGTAAGATTTCTATTTTTCACTAAAAAAAAAGCGGCTTATCTCCATAATGTAACATTACCATTTTATAAAAAAAGAAAAAAAAAACATAAATATAACTATTTGACTATTTGTCCAAGTTCTTCTGAAAATATTGGCAAAGTGGGTCACTTTCGAGTTTATAATTCGGGCTTGGGCCGCGCGAAGTTTTTATTCGGCAAATGGGTCGCGTGTATTTGTGACCCTATGCAACTTTAAAGCAAAAGACGAAACGATCCTTTCTCCAGCTGCGGAATATCGGAAGTGCCACTCCCCTCTCGCACGTGAGAATTTCGGCGACTTTCCCGGTTCCCGAAAAACACGGGTCATTAACTTCGTCGTCTTACCTACAGAGGGCGATAAACGACCTTCTGGTAAATTCTTTTACTGTGAAAGTCTGAGAGGACTGTTCGACTTTCGACCTAGATCCACCTGTATTCCCTAGCCATCTGCAGCCGTTGGAGAATCATCCCCGGCGATAATTAGACCCCAGACGACGCCTGCAGTGATGACGAAGTCCAAGCTAAGTGAGACAACCGTTCGTCGTCGGACCAGATCCTCTGGCGAGGAGCTCCCGGAGCGCCCTCCTGCGAAACAACAGCGCTATCCGGGTATGTGTTTCGTCCACCTCCGTTCATGTGGATTCCGTCTTTGCATGTCATCGGACAGATTCTTTAGTGATGATTAGTCGACACCGTTTTGTGTTTGAAGCCATTTATTTGAGTTATCGTTTTTTGTTCTATTTGTAGATTCTGGATCTGAGGACGGCCCCGGTGGTGGTGATTCCTCAGGGGGACAATTCTCTGATGGGGTGCCCTCATCTGTGTTGCCCCGGAGACTGTTCGCATATGGTGCGTACCCGACAAAGTTGCGAGTAAACATCTACTCAAAATCACACGTCATCGGTTCTGTTCTGCTGCTCTAAGGGGGACGGATGCGATGTACACTTTGATGGCTTCCCAGTTTTGGGGGCTGTTTGAGCTTCCCGTTGTACGCTGCCAGAACTCTACGAAGCTCATCGGCTGCCTCCTCGGCCGACAGCTAGTTACAGCTCGCAGACACGAGTTCTGGTTCACCTTCGGGCCCAATCCACTCCGTTTCTCGCTGGATGAATTCCGAGACGTTACAGGTTTGAACTGCAGAGCTTTCGATGTTCAGGGTTCGAAAGCATCTGAATCTGTTCCTCCGACGATGTGGAACAAGCTCTTTGATACGTCTGTCGGTAAGTTAACAGTCCTGAGTGTACTGCGCATGTTGGGAAATGAATATCTATCTGTGGAGAAACGGCTCCCTTTGGCTCTGATCGCGTTGGTTGATGGTGTTCTCTGCCCCAGTAGCAAAGATCTTAAACTAACGCCCAGGTACGTTGAGATGCTGTCAGACGTTGAGATGCTGTCAGACGTTGAGAGCTTTTTAGCGTATCCGTGGGGTCGAGAGTCGTTCTTGACGACCGTGCCGCGTTTCCTGCCTCCCCTTGTTGTCGCACCAGGTGAGAACCCACTGCAAGTGATGCGTGATCGGCTATCGCAAAAGACAACAGTTTGCTATGGGTTTCCACTTGCTCTGCAGTTGTTCGTATTTGATGCTGTGCCTCTGCTATTGGAGAAAATTCCCGACGCAGGGAACACCGCCACTTTCATTGATTCCCCCGGAGCTTGCTCTTCGCCGTCCACTATTCTCACAGTCAACGAAATAGTTGCTGTCGAGGAAGACCCAGACGTAAGTTTGTCTTCCCTTTGTTTTAAATACAGCGGATGCAAAAATACAGTGAAGTTAAATGGTTACGGCTTTTGTGGTTAACGTGTCTTCCATTGCTTTTTGCCTGGCTGCAGCTCTCTGTCCACTTCACCGTGATTCCTGATGAGGAACGGCTGCTGTTGGTGGACCAGAATGAAGATAGGCAAGTTACTTCTTTGGTGCAGAAGTTGCTTTGTGGGGAAACATTCAAACCTGAGGACTTTCCTGGTGGTGACCAGTCGTTTTCCCCCAAGTTTAAGGTTCCAGACGCTGCCCAGGGGGAGGGAGCTTGTCCCACTCCCGTACGCCAGAGAAATTTGCGACCGTGTAATACAGCGCCCATTGAAGTTGAAGATATTTCTTCTTCTGGAAACAGCAGAGAAGAGAATCGTCAATGCTCAGACAGGTGTACGCATGAAAATTTAAAACATTGGATATCCCAGCGGTTTGAGGGGATGGAGAACAATATTGAAGAGTTGCGGACACTGATTTGCAAGAGTTTGGGTCTGCCCGAGGGGAGCAAACGCAACGCTAGGAAGAGGAAAGCGATGGATGATCCGCAGGTGCGTTGCACTCCGTCTCCTGATGATAGTATTGTGAGTGAAACCGAGGGGCGAAACAGGAAGGGGAAAAAAAAGGAAAACCGTTGGCACTCGGCATGTTGGGAAAAAAACGTTGCCTCGGCGTCGATCTGGAAGTGGAAAGGAGGTGACAAAGGTTGTACGCCGAAGTTATTTTTTCGCATAATATACAAATTCGTGGTCATTTACTGTCCTGACACCTTTGCCGTTTTCCAGGAAGTGAGCAGGAAGAACCCACCCTCATCAGAGAGAGAAAGTGGTCACCAGAATGATGATGATCATGCAAAAGAAAACGAGTCTGACAATGCACGTTTTCCACCATCCGGCGGAAACAAAGGCGATCAGGTAATGTGATAGATAGTTTTATTGTTGTGTTATTGCTTAGACTTCTAACCCAGCGCTGGGGGGGATGGTCAGCAGCAAGAAACACAATCGAATGCCCTCGTCCCGTTTGGAGATGTATTAGATGTTGAGCCTGAGTCCTATGTGTTACCAGCAGAGGTTCGTTTGCATCTTAATTAGTTGTGTAGTGTTTGGCTAAGTAGTGGTAATAACAATAGTTGTGAATATTTGCGGATTTCTTCTACCTTCCAGCATGCGGTAACCTCCCCGGGGGCATGGCAGAAAAGAAACCCAACGTACCGGTATGAGCTAGGCTCCCCAGTCGCATGGGAGAAAACAAAGCCGAACTGTTACAGTTCGGTTGGTAGTGTACGCTCCTTTCATCCTTCATGGGATGGAAACCCCTCCTCGAAATCTAAGGTTGCATCCACCGGAATTGAAACGTGTCCGCTACTGATTATATCATAGACAGTAGTTATATCTGTCACATTAAGTTTGGTATGTTATTGTTGTACATTACTTGAAGTGCGTTATTAACGGATATGATGCAGGAAAGAAGTGCTCCAGAAGGTGGGGAGGGCCATCAAAAATGGGTAGGTGCTCCACCGGTTGGCTATGAGTCCGGTCAAACATCAAATCAGAATGATGGAGAGGGGCTTGAACAAGTCTCTGCTCCTATGGGGTTTGTTGAGGCACTTGTGAAGGAGATCAACTCTGAAAACCCGGGGGCGGACGAGGTAGTTATATCTTAGGCAATGGTTTAGGTCTGTTATTGTTCGACAATTTTCAATTACCGCGTAATTAACTGATTTGAAATTGCAGGAAATAAGGGCAACGAGGGGTGGGGAGGGTGCACAGCCAAAAGAAAACGAGTCGGTGGCTGCCCGCAGGACACCAACGGCCGGGATTGACTTTGCGCAGGTGATGTGCATTTTATTATTGGTGTACACATTCACATTTTATTTTGGGTGTACACCTCTTGACATAGGTTACTGACTCCATCTAGAAAACGGGTGCCGACAACGGTGGTGAGTCCAGTCAAACATCAAATCAGAATGATGGAGAGAGGCTTGAACAAGTCTCTGCTCCTATGGGGTTTGTTGAGGCACTTGTGAAGGAGATCAACTCTGAAATCCCGGGGGCGGACGAGGTAGTTATATCTTAGGCAATGGTTTAGGTCTGTTGTTGTTCGACAATTCTCAGATAGCGTGATATTACGTGTATACGCACACCAATTAACCTAATGTAAACACTACCACAATCGAATGGTATGTCGATGTAGCACTTTAGGATCGAATCCACAGAGACCAACTATTACACTTTATCTTTATGGGATCAATATCAAGCTAAAACAATATGGGGGTTTTAAAGTTGAGGTTTCGTAACAAGCAAGTAATAAGATTAATTAAAGATTTCAGATGATTAAAATGCTAGCCTAGGGTGGTTTGGTCGGGTGTTAAACAGGTGTGAGCCAAACAATTATTCAAGTTTAATTAAGAGCAAGTCTAGAACTCGGATCACTCAAGTAGAACAGCCCACTGTCGTGGAACTGCCCCCTATGCTGATCGATCTTGATACCTAAACTCTCGTTTGGATCAAGATGCGACATCAAGCAATAGAGATCAAGTCCGATATGTTCACAAAACACCCTAATATCTACTTTCGCTGATTAGGGATGCAATGCTCATTCAAGTTATGTCTAGCAACCTATAACACTTTTGATGAATATATTAAACTTAGAATCAGGCACTAAGTGGTTAACTTGATGCAAGCCTTAAGAACAACAGTGAATGAAGACAATCGATTTATAACTTATTTATGTCAAGCTCACAGATCTAACACCCTAACACCCTAGACTAAGCAAGCTGACTACTCAGCCATAGCTACAGAGAACACAGAGATAACAGATGAAGAAAACATGCTGAATATCAATTAGATAAAAGAGATAGGGTTCAGGATTCTTCTCAAGAGTGTAGAGATCCTTCTCCCTTTACAATAAGCAAATCCAACAATGGAGTTTTTGGGTCTGGTTCCTCTCTGTAAACTAGCGTCCAATGATAAGGAAAAATAGAAAAAGAAGATATATCAAAGCCACAGGCGGCTGGGAGAGAAAATAGATAGATTAGGGCAAATCCCGAAATAGGTTGTAGTTTCCTTAAAAATCTCTGGAACACTCACTCGGAACAGTCACTCGGGTTGCTCTGCTATCCAGAACAGTCATCAAGACTGTTCTGCGTGAAAATCACCAAATTGCACTGTTTGCTGCCTCTTTTGTTCCAGCTGGTCCATCTCCCATCCAATGCAACTCCAGATCTGTAATGACTCGAAAAGGACTAGGAAGACTCGATAAAGACTTGAAAACCAATTGAAAAGCATATATACAAGATGTATAAAACACCATATATCAATTCCCCCAGACTTAGATCCTTGTTTGTCCTCAAACAATGTCAAGTATCAAGAACAGGTATAAAGGTTTGAAAGTGTGGGAACTCTCCTATTCTCAGCAACCATACTTTAACCAGGAATCTCTGAACCATACAAGCAGTAAAACTAGGACAACACACCCTTACCGGAACCCCACTGACTGCTGTTCAAAAATCGGCTCCATACTCTTCATCTCAAACCTGAAAAAGCAACACTATCGAGACAGAACTCCCTACATTCATTTAAGAGTAGCGTGAGCTTCTCATCACAGGCATCATTCAGGGTAGACGGTCTAGGTGTGGAACAAGCTATTTAATGGTGGAGTTAAAAGTGTTTAGCGGCTACCATTTTGTTGAAGAGGATGCAGGATATCACACAAAATGGCAAGAGAGGATAGATCCATTGATGTCCACAGCCTCTACTCGTTTTTGCTCTATCAGGTGCGACTGTTCTGATGACGGAACAGGCAACTGATTGTTCTGCTTTCCACTTTCCTCTACACACTCTTCAATACTTGGTACCAAATTCTTGCTCGACCTTTCCAGTGGCTCCATGTTTCTTTTCTTTCTTCCCTTTCTCCATCACATTATTCTCGTTTTTTTTTTTTTTTTTTTTTTTTTTTGAAGACTGAAATGGTGATGTGACGAAGAAGGAGGTAATACATGATCGTTCTGAGTGCCACTGGTGGTTCTGATTTCGCTACCATTCTGGTTCTCCGCCCTTGCTCTTGCGCAGTTCATTAATTATGGAGCGGTTGCTCCCTTAATCTGCTTGTTCTCCTTTCTGACATAATTTCTGCAGCAGTAACGAGTAGGAGGCTGCGTCGATCCTTTCCTCTCCGACCTTTTTGCACATATCTGCACATATGACACTGAAAAACAAATGCATGAAGGTGAAATAAAGGCTAAGGTGCAGGGTGGGAACTAGCTAAAGATGAGCTAGCCACTCAGGATCAGCAAGATTTATAAAAAGGATAAGAAGTCCTGAGTGTGTTCTCGTTTCCCTGATCTAATGCCCATAACAAGAAGAATTTCAGTCAAGATTAGGTTCAAGTAAGGTGGAGTTAAGTCTACCCAGTGTAACCTGATCGGCTGAGAACTTCTGGAGAATCAAGTGAGATATGTCAGGGTGTTCCAGGTCCACATGTGTGTCTTTCGCCACTGCTAAGGTCACTGAATAAGATAACTAAAGCACGAGGTGGTCAGTGATCAACACAGAATAAGGTCCTAATTCCCACAAATTTTTGACTGACTCAATAAAAACTGACTCAAATTGACCCAAAAGAAAAACAAAAGAAAGAAACGAGTTAGTAAACGACGAAAACCCTCCCCCAGACTTACTTCACAACGTCCCTGGTGTGAAAATAAATCAGAGAGAAGGAGAAAACGAGAATAATTTTTTTTTTTTTTCGAGATACTTACCTGGCGCGGAGCAGCCTGACAGAGCAAGACGCGGTTGCTCCGGTAAAGGATGCTCTGGAATGAGAGCAGCCAGCTGCTTGCTCCAGTCAAGGATCTCGGATTTTCTGATTTATGACCTGAGACTCAACAAACTAAAAACAAAAATAAGTAAAAAAGAAAATCCTAATGTTAATGACACTCACCAGTGGGTTACCTCCCACCAAGCGCTTGGTTTAAGTCTCTAGCTTGACTTGGTGACTGGGATCAGTTGGGTTGAGCAGGAGGGCTTGTTCCAAAACAAGCTCCACAATCAGACATGTTCAGCTCCAGAACTCTGCTCAACAACCCTTTCACAGCAGCTTTCCCCTTCTCCTTCAGCTCATGTGTGAGAATGGCTTTGACTTTAGAGAACGGTTTAGAGGTACCCTTGCACTTTACCTCATACTCAATGGAGTTCCCATCACACTTGAGAGGTATCAAAGTCATTGTAGGATCCCCCTTAACCCTTTTCTTCTGGACTTTCTGTTTCACCCTTGAATTCCCTCTGGATTTAGTAGGATCAGTGCATGTTGATCTTCATCAGATAACAGCCTGCTCTCACCCTTATCACCATGCTCCTTCTCTGGAACAACCTTCGGCTTTTCTACATCAAACACTGAGATGCAAGAGGCGTGTGATGAGGAAGATCTGGTGGGTACAGCCTTGTAGAAAACTTTCTTGTTGATGTTGGAGAAGCAGAATCTCTTGTTGGGCATATCGATGGTTGCTCCAACAGTAGCCATGAATGTCCTTCCAAATATCAAAGGCATCTCATGATCCTTGTTCATCTCAACAACTTGAAACTCAGCAGGAACAATGCATTCCCCTACTTGAACATGAAGGCTGCGGATGGTTCCATATGGGACTGCTCTGGAAGAGTTTGCAAAGGTCAGGGTCAGCTGAGAACGCTCAACATCAGCAATACCCAAATCGTCTACAATAGCCTTTGAGATGAGATTCACACAAGAACCAGAGTCACAAAGAGCGTCCTTGAAGGTTGTTCCTGCGATGGAACATGGGAAAACAAACTTTCCAGGATCATCAACCTTAGGCAATACCTTCAGTGCTGGTGTAGACAGTGCTCTGGTATAGGGGACCTTGATCTCTTCTTGAGTCTCTCTACAGTTTTTAAAGAACTGGAGCAATGGACGAATCTGCAGAGCATCTTCGAATGCAAGTTCTTTAGGAAGCCTTCTCACCATCTTGTTAAAACCTATCAGCTGCTCTTCACTAATGGGATCCATCAGATGTCTATGTGGAATTGGATAGGGAACCTTAGGAACATAGACTCGGACTGGTGGAGTTTCAGCAGGTTCGCTAGGAGCAATCACTTCAGAGCTAGCAGACTGCTCTGTGTTCTCTTCTGCGACTAGAACAGCCTCAGCGAATGGCTGCTCTACTGCATTACAGTGCTCAGTCCTAGGATTTTTATCAGTTCTTCCAGGGAGCGTCTCTTGTTGCCTCTTGACACTCTCAACTGTTTGAGCAAGTTGAACATCGATCTTTCTTATATGGATCGCAAGATTGTCATACTTGTTATTCAGCTCAGTGAACATGTTACCCATCCTGGTGTCAATTTATGTGGTTACCTGATTCAACACCTTGGCCTGAACCTGCTGACCCTGCAACAGCTGTTGCATCATCATACCCAGACTTTGCAGCTCATCTGGTTGACAGTTCTCGTTAGCTGGAACAGCTTGCTGATTGCTCTGCGGTTGTCGCTTGTTCTGGTTCTGAATCTGCCCGGCTGTAGCTTGCTCCATGTTGAAGACGTGCCCTTGGTTGTTTTTCAGTAGCTGACCAACCTTGGCAGTCAGCTCATTTATTTTCTGGGTATCAGAACTGTTCCCTTTCTTGGAGCAATCACTCTCCTCTTTCTTATTAGCTGAGCTAGCAGCCATGTTTCAATCAGCTTAAACGCTCCATCAGTGGTTTGAGTCATGAAGTCTCCATTGCTCGCAGAGTTTAGAGCACCTTGGTATTTCCAGTCCACTCCATCATAAAAATGTCCAGGAGGTAATCATCATCAAATCCATGGTGAGGACATTCTCTGCGATAGTCATTGAAGCGCTCCCATGCGTCGCAGAAAGGCTCATCAGTGAGCTGTCTGAAGGAGGTGATCTTGTTCCTCAATGCAGCTGTTCTCGCCTTAGAGTAGAAATGGCTGAGGAACGCTGATCGGACCTGTTCCCATGAAGTGAGAGAGCCGGTAGGGAGAGAGTTCAACCACCGTGCAGCTTTTCCATCAAGAGAGAATGGGAATAACATGCACCTGATGTAATCTGGTGGAACACCATTCGCGCGAGTGAAACTGCAGACTTTTTCGAAGCTCTCAATATGCTCCATTGGAATTTCTGTAGAGAGACCAGAGAACACCTTTCGCTGTACTAGACCAATCAAAGCAGGCTTGATCTCGAAGTCCTGCCTGGTACAGGGTGGAGGAACAATGGCAGAGCGCGTAGTAGGAATGTTACGCGGAAGGTTTCTCTGCCCGATTGGAACAGTCTGCGCCTGTTGTTCCTGCTGCGCGAGAGCAGCCTGTTCAGCAGCATCCTGCTGAGCTTGGATGGTCTGCTGCATTTGTTGCATCTGCTGCTGCATGAGTGCCATAGCCGCAGCGAGATCATCCTGATTGGCGTGATCACCCATAGTGGTGTCGGTTTGCCTTGGTTGTTGACGATTTGTTCTTTCTAACCTTGCTAGCTCCTGGTTGGTAAATGTAACTAACTCTCCTTGTGCGTTTCTCCGAGTATGTTTACTGGTCATGCACCTGGAACATTAGCTGCAACAAAAAGGATAAGGCAAGTTAGAGGTCTTAGACTAAATAAATAACCGAAAAATAGAGGTAAAAAGATGGTCCCCGGCAACGGCGACAAATTTGATATTACGTGTATACGCACACCAATTAACCTAATGTGCACACTACCACAATCGAATGGTATGTCGATGTAGCACTTTAAGATCGAATCCACAGAGACCAACTATTACACTTTATCTTTATGGGATCAATATCAAGCTAAAACAATATGGGGGTTTTAAAGTTGAGGTTTCGTAACAAGCAAGTAATAAGATTAATTAAAGAGTTCAGATGATTAAAATGCTAGCCTAGGGTGGTTTGGTCGGGTGTTAAACAGGTGTGAGCCAAACAATTATTCAAGTTTAATTAAGAGCAAGTCTAGAACTCGGATCACTCAAGTAGAACAGCCCACTGTCGTGGAACTGCCCCCTATGCTGATCGATCTTGATACCTAAACTCTCGTTTGGATCAAGATGCGACAGCAAGCAATAGAGATCAAGTCCGATATGTTCACAAAACACCCTAATATCTACTTTCGCTGATTAGGGATGCAATGCTCATTCAAGTTATGTCTAGCAACCTATAACACTTTTGATGAATAGATTAAACTTAGAATCAGGCACTAAGTGGTTAACTTGATGCAAGCCTTAAGAACAACAGTGAATGAAGACAATCGATTTATAACTTATTTATGTCAAGCTCACAGATCTAACACCCTAACACCCTAGACTAAGCAAGCTGACTACTCAGCCATAGCTACAGAGAACACAGAGATAACAGATGAAGAAAACATGCTGAATATCAATTAAATAAAAGAGATAGGGTTCAAGATTCTTCTCAAGAGTGTAGAGATCCTTCTCCCTTTACAATAAGCAAATGCAACAATGGAGTTTTTGGGTCTGGTTCCTCTCTGTAAACTAGCGTCCAATGATAAGGAAAAATAGAAAAGAAGATATATCAAAGCCACAGGCGGCTGGGAGAGAAAATAGAGAGATTAGGGCAAATCCCGAAATAGGTTGTAGTTTCCTTAAAAATCTCTGCCGCTGGAACACTCACTCAAAACAGTCACTCGGGTTGCTCCGCTATCCGGAACAGTCATCAAGACTGTTCTGCGTGAAAATCACCAAATTGCACTGTTTGCTGCCTCTTTTGTTCCAGCTGGTCCATCTCCCATCCAATGCAACTCCAGACCTGTAATGACTCGAAAAGGACTAGGAAGACTCGATAAAGACTTGAAAACCAATTGAAAAGCATATATACAAGATGTATAAAACACCATATATCATAGCGTAATTAACTGATTTGAAATTTCAGGAAATAAGGGCAACGAAGGGTGGGGAGGGTGCACAGCCAAAAGAAAACAAGTCTGTGGCTGCCCGCATGACACCAACGGCGGGGATTGGCTTTGCGCAGGTGGTGTGCATTTTATTATTGGTGTACACATGTACATATTATTTCTGGTGTACACCTGTTGACATAGGTTACTGACTCCATCTAGAAAACGAGTGGCGACAACGGTGGTGAGTTCGTTGAGGAGGATCCTGACGGTGGTGAAGAAGCGAGGACGGCAGACAAACAGCCCCAATCTGTTGACTCCGTTGAAACATCAAATATGGAGTTTCCAAAGCCTGTGGAGGCGGTTGGAAAAGTTGCTCCTCCCAAAGTGGGTGGTGAGGCAAGTGTTAAGGAGATCAACGCGGAATTACAGGAGACGGAGGACGAAGAGAGATATGACAGTTGTAAAGACGACATGTCCACTGATAGCTAGATACAAGAGAACCCACATGATCTGTGTGGTGAAACAGATGCGGACTCTGAAGATATGGGCAGTGGTGGTAAACGGCATCGCATGAGATCCAGCAAGATTTCTGGAGTGTACACCCTTGACCCAAGGGTGAAAAAGTTGTTTAAGAGCGAGGAGAAGGTTGAGTATAAGCTCATTGCCAAAACGAATCGAACACAGTTTAAGAAGTTTGCCAAAATTTTGAGGGAAAAACCCGAGCAGTAAGTTTATAACTCTTTTTAAGGTTATATACATACGCTCGTGCATAAGTTCCTGATTGTTGGTTAAATTTGCAGGATGTGGGATATCGCTACTGGTCACTCTGTGTGTAATCACTTCTTCCTTGAAATTGCTGAACCGGGGAAATGGATGTCTGACGAGGTACTATTAAGCTCTGCATCGTCGTCACATTATACCTTTAACAGTCACCTTATGTAACTAATATTTGTTACATATTTTTTTGGGACAGCACATGCATGTGCTAATGAACATGTTGTGGAGGCGTCGCGGGATTTATCTACAGAAGGAGAGGATGGTGATCTTGGATCAGTACTTTATAAAGACCATTCAGTCAAACTGAAGTGCCTTAAGCGCAAACAATGATAAGTTGCAGTTCGAATGGGGGAAAAACGTAGCACAGTATGTGACAGGAAAGAGCAAGGGGCAGAAAATGAAGTTGTGACTTGGCCGCGATGTCGACACCGTGTACACCCCGATGAATTGGGGTGGAGATCACTGGGTTGGTCTCTGCATTAAGCTGACTGAAGGTCATGTGACGGTATTTGATTCCTATGTTCCTCATACTGAGATCGAGGTTGCGGAAGGACATATGTGTTCGGTTGTACAGTCGTTGCCTTATATATTAGAAAAATATGTGGGGCATAAATGCTATAAGGTGAAGGAAGGTCTTCGAATTTACTCTTGGAGCCGCGCAAAAGGCATTTATCACAACAAAAGGGGTGGCGACTGTGGGCCATGTGCTGCCAAGTTCATAGAGATGCATGATGCCGGCTTAACGGAGGAAATGAGTCGGATTACCGACAAATATGTTGACAGATTTCAAGAGCAGTATGCAATGGACTGCTATGAAGAATTCGTGGGCGATGCTAAAGTAAACAATGAGTAAACTTGAAGTTGTTTTCTTTGTCAGAATGTTGTTCGAACCCAATGGTACTTATGTTTGTGTGAACGAAATGGAACTTAATGGTATATTTATGGTGTGTTTGTGTGATTATGCGTTTATGATCATCGAGAAACAAAAAAGTTTATCGGTATTGACTTTGGTATTTCTAGATATGTACACCTGAGTTAAAACGCTGCACACCAACTACATGTGTTGACTTTGGTAGACCTTGTAACCCTCGTACACCGTTGCTGTAATGTTGTTGTAACTACGTGAAGGTATACATCATTGAACAAAATGATTGCGAATGTTATTGTGTTATAATTAGAATTATTCGTGATGTTTGATTGTATTATATAAAGTCACATCATTGAACAAAATGAAGTACATGTATTGTCGGTGGTAGACCTTGTAACGTTTGGTGTACAATATAAAGTGAAACGTTTTGTTTGGTCTTTAAAAATCGTACACCATTGGCGTAATGATGCACACCAAGTCTGACATTTCACATAAACCATATGTATTGACTTTCTTTGACCTTGTAACGGTTGTTGTATTATATTATGTAAAACGCATTGTTTGGTTTATAAATCGTGTACACCGTTGTTTTAATTTTGTACACCGAGCCTTATCTTTTCATGATAACTGTATGAGTAAAGAAACGATAAACTGATGTTGGAGTTTGTCTCCTAGCTTTGATGGTATACGTCACTTTCCAAAATAACAGCTAATGTTATACTCGAGAACGGAATTAGAACAATGCTTAATGTGGTAAATGCATTACCACAAATAATAATTACTGCCAACTGTCGAAGGGCGGAAAACTCGTGGCGCAACGAAAATCCCGGAGGAAAAAACCAACCTCTTTTATCCAGAAGCATCGGTTACACATGTCTTCAGTCTTGCTTAACTCCATCTGCCACAGATCCCAATCAAAATCCAACGTAGGTGCACAGGGGCAATTATAAAACAAAGGTCGATCTGTTGACATGAACATGAACTTCTTTGTTAAGAACCCCTCGTTAACGACCGGCACCCACGGAACATCATCCATTCTAACAAGCCATCCAATTGTACCAACTGCTTCTCTCGTAAAACTAGCAAAGTATTCCTCATCATCCCATTAGAGTTTGCGAGTCATTGCATAGGTATACAACGCTCGTTCGTATCCAGCATCCGCTGCTCTCTTCATCAAAGCAAGACCTTTTTCGTGGCGTTGTAGGGCGTAGAAATACTCAACACCCTTGATGTAAAGAGTACTTGGGTTTCCGACATCGTAGCATCTTCTCAACAACGTATCACGCAAGCCTGTCCACCAAGGGTATCTATACAGATCAAACGAAGAATAGACGTCAGGCGTGTTTTCAGCGTTGTGCAAATGATGTCCAAAATTCAGTAATTATAGTGAGCGGACGGCGGCAAGCGAAAGGTTGTCTATTTACGATGGTCACGCCCGTATAAGTCATTATATCGAGGAGACGCATTGAACCTATACCGAGACAAACGAAATAATAGATTTTTTATTGACCTTTTAAAACATGATTTGACAGTGTTAGGTTTCAAATGTAGGTGGGACAATAAATTCTCGTATTAACCTCACACGTTTTCTCTACAAACCTGTCTATTAAATTTCTATAATCCCTCTCATACCAACCATAAAACAGACCACAAAAAAACTCCAACAAGTGACCCCAATAGTATGGAAGCTCACGTACTCCCAAATCTTCCCCAGGAAATTGTGTGCAAAATCATTGAGCTTGTCGGAGAGGAATCATTTTACAATCTTGGCCCTTTTTTGCGGGCTGGAAAACGTGGTTACGCCCTCGCACACGAGCCTTCAGTCTTGAAGAAGTGCGATGTTAGTGAAATGGAGGACGGGTTCGTCACATGTCAAATACGCCAAGGTTGTCAGTTCCGTGAGTTTCATCTCAAATGTGTCAGTGCTGGCAACAAAAAGGCAATCTACTATGAAGGTCTCCTTACAGCACAGAGCATAGGACTTGAGGAGAGAATTAAAATATTGGAACCAAATGTCCCAATGCATGGATTCTCAACCCTAGCTGTCGCCATATTCAATGCTTGTCTTGGCAACGACAAGGAAGCGAGCAAAGTGTTTCAGCTGTTCGCAGCATATCACCATGACCTTCGATCGGATAATACTTGTGAAATGGGAGAATCCATAGAGCCTTTGGAGCGGAAGACCTGAACTGCAACAAATATGGGGAATCTTTCAAGTTCCCGGATGATGGCGTTATCAAGACACCCAGGTGCGTGTATGGCCATGATTACGCAGACAACTTAGAATGTGATTGCAAAAACTGCAGGCTATTTTGGATTTGCGTCAACATTGCAAACATCCTTTAAATATTATTGACAGGGAAATCTCTCTGGTTTTCTCCTATGTCATTTATGTTTTAACATCTGCTGTTTCCTCCCAAATATAGTTCCTCGATCCCAATACTACATATAATTTCTGTTGGAAGAATACCTTTGCAAATTTAAATAACTAATTCATAACTAATTCATAGGTTATAACACGTTTACAGCAGATGTTGAGATACCAAAATACAAGCTTGCATGACAAATTAAACATCTCTTCACATATTTAGAAACCCGTTAATGATGTCTTCCTCTATTTCTGCATTTTTGCCCAAATCACTCTGGAGGTGTGAGATGGTCTTCTTCAATTCCATGATAGTCCGCTTTTGTTCAGAAATTTCGTCTCTAGCTTCAATCAGAGCTTTCTTTTGCCATCTGAAAGGTTCTTCCTCATCGATCCATTGGAAAAACCCACAATCAAGTGGACTCTACAAGATAAACGAAATGAAAACCCCTTCGATAAATAACAACACAATACTACTATTCTACCTTCCAGCGTTCACACCCGTAGAACCTCCGACCAGGATTTTTGTCTGTCCAAGATTTACATTTCTTCGCCGGCAACGCACAGAAACAACGCACATCGGTTTCATTACCCTTTCCCTTTCCCTTTCCCTTATAGCTCGATCTGCCACCGAATTCCATTTCTCTTCCCAGTTGGAGAACAATAATGAACACCAAAAAAGGACTGAAATCGAATTGGAGAAAAGAATTTTGGAAAAAATGTAAATGGGTCGGGTTTAGGGTTTGGACTGGGCCGGATTTTTGGGCAACCCGGACCGAAATTTGAATTTACTTTAATTTAAATTTTGAAATAAAGTGCACAGTGACGAGCACTTTCTCCAACTTCGACCTAATAATATCTCCCTTTCTCCTTTCTCCAACTTCGACCTAATAACATCTCCCTTTCTCCTTTACCAGCAAAATTCCCTCGATGTCGACTTCCAGCAGCTCGGATGGTGCCTCGTATGTGGACATGCTTTAGGCTGTGAACGACTCCAACTTTGGAATCCCGGATCGTTGTCCTTGCGGAAGCGCAATTATCATTCAGATCTCTACAGAAGCGGCAGCCATTCCGAAGAAATACTTTGTATGCAAAGATTTCAAGGTGAGTTGTAATCTTTTATGTAATTGTTGGCTTTGCTTCCAAAGATTTAAAGGTAAGTTGTAATCCTATTTCCAGAATGACGGGTTGCACAGAAAGCAAGAATGGACCGCCGCTATCGAAGACGAAACCCGATGTTTGAAGAAAACAGTTGACGACCACGAATCCAGGATACGTAGCTTAGGTCGTGTTGAATATCGGATCGATCGAATTGACGAAGATGCCCAAAAAAACGACGGTGAGATTGCAAACCTTGGTTATCAGATCCACGAGATGGAGAAAGTCTTGAAGAAAAACACTGAGGAGATTGCATTACTCAAGGAAATTATTGAGAAACTTTAATATAATATATTGTTGCATCTATTTTGTAGTATCTATTCCGGCAGACATATGGTGTGCAACTTTTATATATGGTGTGCAAGTTTTTTATTGACGTAATTGTATCCAACGTTTCAATTGACATAATAGTATCCTAAATTTCAATTGACATAATAGTATTCTCTTCGAAGGATTAGAAATATTTGTCGGTGTGCAATAATTTAACAACGGTGTACGTAGGATAGAGTAGTGTGCATGAAGATTACCACCATCCAACAAGTCTTAACGCCACGTTTCAAAGTTTGGATGATCGGTGGATGCCTTGAAGTCGCGTAGAAAAAGACCAACCTCTTTTATCCAGAAGCACCGGTTACACATGTCTTCTGCCTTCCTATTGTCGATGTCCCATAATGCCCAATGTCCCTCCAATAGAGGAGAACAAGGACAGCTGTAAAATATCGGTGCGACTGTTGATATAAAGACGTGCCTCCTTATGTGGAAGTAGTCGTTATGGTCCCAATTCCACAATCCAGCCAAGGATCTTACCAGTAGTCCGATCTTAGCGACGTAGTCTCTTGAAAATCCCCTGAAGTGGTCGCCATCATCATCCCATAATTTGCTTGTCATGGCGTAGGTATACGAGGCTCGCTCGAATCCAGCATCGGCTGCTCTCTTCATCAAATCAAGACCCTCAACGTACATATTTCGCCTGTAAAAATACTCAACGCCCTTGATGTAAAGTGTACTTGGGTTTCCCTGGGCATAGCATCTTCTCAATAGGTAACGGAGCCTAAAACCGTTAAGCGTCCACGGGTATTTAAACAAATCGAACGAAGCGTAGACGTCTTCATCGTCTGCCAACGAACGCATAGCCTTGCAAGTAGCGCGGAGTCTGAAAAGATCTTCGAAGGAGTTATGTGCCACGCGTTTAACGACTAACCCCTGGACCTCAGGCGGGAGGCTGAGTATAGGGAATTGTTCCATTTTTAGGAGATTTCTGTTTATACGTTACGACAAGAATGTGTCACCGCTTCCAAAAATTGAATAGGGTCAACCCAATTTATAATCGAGGTTTGCATAACAAACAGAGATGAAATGATGTGACTAGCGAAGGAGTATCATAGGGATGAAACGAAATGATGCAAGATAAAAATACTTAACCGTTTAACGGGTATGAGGACAGTTAACCGTTTAACGGGTATGACAATTGTTTACACCAACTTTCGTTCTTCGATACCACTTACATTGGGCCGATTGATGCATCGGTCTTACAACAGAAAAGTACAGATACATTATTGTGGACTAAAACTGTGTTTCCGTTTGACTTTCGTATTAAAGTGTATCCATATATACCACGTACTATAAATAACTAAACGTGTACAACTTATTCTAAAGGGTGTACAACTCATTGTGTAGCTAAATTGCAGACACTATTTTTTTGTGTTTATATATTATATTTATTCCACTATATGGTTAATTTTGATAGAGGTACGTTATGATCGGCTATGAGCAGCAGGTGTACGGGTTTATGATTGAAATCTATGCAGGTATACCCATCTCGGTAATATGCTTAATTATGATTGATTTTAAAATCTTTAGTTAATTATGATTGCTTTTAAAATCTATGCAGGTATACCCATCTCGGTAATATGTAATACATAAATTTAGTTCATATTATCAAAGGTGTACATTTTTTTGTTGTTAAAGTGTAGAACATATTGTAGCACACATATAAATCTAATACATAAATTAAGTTGATATAAATCAAATATATATAAATCTATTGCCATATTTCTGATCACTTGGATTCTCGACTTGACTCGGACTCGCTCATGTGATGTTTCTCAAGGTACTCCTTATAGTCTTCAAGATCAACCTTACTATCGGATTCCTCATCGCTCCCTCCAACCCCCTTCAGAACAGACCCGTCACTGTCGTTAAAAGCATCATTGTCATCCGCCTGGCCGGGATCTTCTTCCTCTCCGTCTAAGTTCTCAAGGAAATCTTCTCCGGTTCGGGCTTTCTTCTTCGGCCGGTTCCCCGATTCGTCAGATTCGGTTGTAGAGCCATCGGTACCACCCAACGTCTCACATTCTCCGCTTCGGGATTTCTCTTTCGACCGGTTGCCTGATTCATCAAATTCATCACCCTCTTCAACATCTAAAGCTGCCTGCATTATGTCGTCAATGGTTGAGAACACGTGAACCCCAAGCTCTGCCCGTATCTCCTCGCGTAAACCATCTCGATACATCATTACCAAGGTCTCCTGTTGGTGTATTTCAAGGAGTCCGGATTTTAGGAACAATGTATTGTACTCTCTAACTGTAGAATCCCCTTGCTTCATTTTAAGGTTGTGTGTTCATAAACAACCGAACCATTCGTTCTATTTATATGTTTGTGGGAAATAAGTTAAACATAGTTAGGCACTGTTTCGTGTTATACAACCGTTGTATATTGGATCCCACATACATTACAAATCACCCACCGTAAATGACACAATTGTTCCGATAAACGACCCCACATACATTACAAAAGATATATTATATAACATTACATCAAATTGAAGATAAGATTCGATCAGCGACCCCTCATCAGTAAATTCTTAAGCTCTTGGATATCCTTACGCATTTCCTCAACCTCAAATTGCAGCCTACGGTGGAGCAAGACCTCCTCGCGAAATTTACTTTTCATCACATCAAACTCTTCCTCGATTGCGTCATGGCAGGCACGTCGGATGTGCAAACCATCGTCCTAGAAGGAAAATAATATTTATGTGATTGATTACCGTTTAATAATTTCGAACTATTGATTAGCGTAACAACCATTCTAACCTCAAAAACTTTGCATACATAGTAGTTTCTTCCTCTCTCGTCAGTTTCGACCGTTATAGCACCACCACACGTACATTTCTTAGGAATGCAGTAGTTGGCATACATGCAAGCAAAGAGCCAGTCAGCATCCCGTTTGTGCTGCTTCATCTCCGCATAGTAAGGATCCGCCATATCCGTCATTTTTCCAATCGGTCACTTAGTTTGTGGATATTAAAAATATTTTGAGAAAGTTCCTAGTAGAGTGCGAGGGAGGCACAGCTCCTTAAATAGGAATTAATTCAAACCGTTATAATCTGTTCCAACCCATATACAACGGCTATATTCGTTTAAAATGACTAACAACGGCTATATTGACAAGTATATTGACTTTTACAATTTAGTTACAACGGCATCTTTCCAATGAAAATACATTTAATCATTATATACTATAAAAATCTTACTTTCCATTTATCATTGTACACCGGTGCTTTAATCAACCCCGGTTGCTGGATTAAGTTTTGGGCCTAACTTAATTTGGGAGTTAAACACGTATGGCCCAAAGATTATGTTTTCGTTGTGTTGGTGGTCCCTTCATCCACCTTTTTCATTAATGAGGAAGACAGACCGACTTGACAGGTGCGCTGCTCGAAATCCACTATCTCCTCTCGGAAACTGTATTTGTTTATCCTTCGTACTCATCTTCTAGATCCAATTTGAGAAAAAAAATTGAAACCCTCAAAATGTCGACTTCGTCATCTGCCTCCACCCATCGCAGCCGTCGTGAATACAGCACCACAAGTTCAGATTACCGCTCAAGTTCCTCACCTGAGCCGGCCGAGGAAGAACCTCGTTTTATGACATTTGAAGCGCGGCTACAAGCCAGTCGGGGGTTCTTTATTGCCGGCCCACCGGTGCCAAACCCATGGTCTAATCGTCATTTAACTGAAGTAAGCTTCCGTAAGTATCAACAACTTTGCTTACGAGGGTTTTTAGTCCAGGGGATGTTAGTGTTAGATGATCCGGGATTTGCTGAGGCTCGCTCAATAGTAGAAAATGTTGGGTGGATGTACACTGTTTTGCATGTGCGGCCTTTCTGTCCAAGGGTGGTTAGAGAATGCATCTCTAACCTATACGGTTCGGACGCGGGCGTTTATATCAGGGGATGCCGTTTCATTTTCGACCCCGTTGTGATTAATCAACTATTTATGACTCCAATTGTGGAACAACCTCACACATGGGAGGATGGTGATCTGTCGCAGGCAATTGCGTTCCTCACCGGTGGTCGCTGTACTCACTGGGAGCCTTTCTCCCTAACACAGCTCCTCCCACAGTATCTTTGCCTCTACAAACTGTGTGAGTTAAACTGGCTACCTGGATTCCATGTAGATGCAATTCTAAAAAAGCGTCTTCGTTTTCTCTTCGCGTTTGTAAGAGAAAAGCCGATAGACTTTGGTCGATTGGCTTATGACCAGATCATCGAAATGTCTCGTCAGTCTGATGCGGACAAGAAAATTGTTCTCCCCAACTTGATCTATCAGACTCTCAATCTTCAAAGGGACATTTTGGCTCTTCCAGGTGATGAACCCCTAATTGGTCAGCCTCAAAATGTTAGCGGACTCGAGGCGGATCTTTCACTACGTAGGGGGAGAAGAGGTCGTATCCATTCCGATGATTGATAACTATAATTACATGTAATAGCTTCGGTTTCTGTCTGCAGTTTTTTGACAAACTCTATACTACTCCAAGTTCTGTTTTCGGCTAGTACACTAAGTACTTTTTTCCCTCTGTGTTGTTACTTTATTCGGATATAATATCTACTTTTGTTATTAGTGTTATGCATCTATTTATCAACTATAGGTGTACAACAAACATGTGCTACAACCATAATATATTTAGTACAAAAATCTCGTACACCTCAACACTAGTTCCGTACACCATATCCAAACAAACACAGGTTCATCGGTGTTCTACAATACAATACATTCCAAAATGAGGTTGGTCGTTTTTATCAAAATACAGACTTTCTACATCCTCTATTCAGGGCTTAACTTCCTTGCAAGTGATCTTCTTGTGACATTATTCGAATATAATATCTACTTTTTTTATTAATGTTATGCATCTATTTATCAACTATAGGTGTACAACAAATATGTGCTACAATCATAATATATTTAGTACGAAAAGCCCGTACACCTCAACACTAGTTCCGTACACCATATCCAATCAAACACAGGTTCATCGGTGATCTACAATAAAAATACATTCCAAAATGAGGTTGGTCGTTTTTATCAAAATACCGACTTTCTAGATCCTCTATTCAGGGCTTAACTTCCTTGAAAGTGGTCTTCTTGTGACCTTCCTTAAAACAGTTTGAGCACTTGTTCGGCTTATGTTTTTTGCTCCCCCCCTGATGTAAACAATAAAGTTGGTATAATTGGAGAATTTACTATACGTTACTGAAATTATTGTTCAAAGTCAACACCACAGTCTTACCGGTATCTCTCCTGCTGACAGTTTACGTTTGATTCCTGGTCTTCCCTTCGTTCGTTTGGTCGTTGGTGGATAAAGATCAACCGTTAGTATTTCGGCTGGCACTTCAACATCCTTTGGATCCGGAACCGGAAGTATGATACCCCTAACTGTTTCAGCCCATGTCTCTTTGAGATGGTGTTTGCAAACAAACATGGGGTACTGCATATTACGACAAGAAGCAGCAGCAATGGCATATCGGCATGGCAAACCAAGATTTTGGAATTCGAGGCAAGTGCAAGTTCGTTTATCCAGATCAACCGTGAAACCAAAATTAGTTGGCCTGTGCGTAACTTCGAATAACCAAGTCGAACATGGCATAACTAGAAGGCCCGTTGACAGCACCAGCTGTTCGACCAGTATCTTTTGAATATTATCTGGAACATTTCCCTTCATCTTACTGATCTCGGTGCGTCTTCTTAAATACCATGTACACAGCTTCCGGCGAATAAACTCGAACAATGCCATTATAGGACTATCACGAGCGGGCAGAAGAGCATTATTCAACGATTCAGCAGCGTTAGAAGTCATCACGTTAAATCTCTCCCCTTTGAAATGTGAACGTGTCCATAGCTTCTTGTCGATCTTCTCCAAATAATCCCAGCATCTCCAATCCGTCAGTTTAATAAGCTCCATTATCTCCTTAAACTCTGAAACTCTGAACGCATCCCCAGCTCTGCCAACCATTGCTTTCTGTTGCAGCCCCTTAAACTTATCATTAACGTTACGCTGGAGGTGTACGAGACAAATACCATGGTGTGCACGTGGGTACCATTTATCTTTCGCTGCGAAAATTGCTGCGCATCTATCTGATATTATACTTAATTCAGAAGCATCCTCTACAATAGTAGATAACCTCTCGAAAAACCATGTCCAAGATTATGTGTTCTCGCTTTCCACTACTGCGAAAGCAATCGGGAATACGCGGCTGTTAGCATCTTGTCCGCTGGCACTTAGCAAAACACCTTTGTACTTTCCAAACATGTGGGTGCCGTCCACCACTAGCACCTTCTCAGGTACTTCCATCCATCGATGCATGCTTTCAGGGACATGAACGCATACTTAAACCTTGTTTTTCCTTCTTTGTCTTTTTCTGTTTTAATATCGGTGATTGTTCCAAGATTTGCTAGCTTGAGTACATGGAAGTACTGTGGTAGCATCTTGTATGAATCCTCCTCTGTTCCTTGCGCAGATGCAATCGCTAGTTCTTTCGCTTTCCAAGCTTTCCAGTATGAGCATGTATAGTTGAATTCTGTTCGCAACATTTCCGGAAGTTCCATAGCACGCGGCCCAGAGTAGAGCCTCTCGTATTTTGAACGCAATAGAGCTGCAAGCACTTTGGCTGTACCATGTTTTTTATACTTCCCTCTAACGTCGGCTACGCATACATGATTCAGAATTGCCTTTTTAACCAGATAAGTTGGAGAATCACCGAGTTGAACAGCCACTACTCTCCACTTGCATTCTTTTTCGTAGCATTTCGCCGTCAGTCGGCGTTTGCAATGCCTGAGCTTAAACGTGCACACCTTAGCAATTGCGTAGATAGCCAACGTCAACTTGCACTCCGCTTTGTGCTTGAACGTCCTTCCCACGTATATGTCAGAGTCCTCCTTGCTGAAGTCAATGTCAAGAGGGTTGCAGCTGCTTCCATCCATTTCATTATACACACCATCTATATCATTATATCCATACATATCTGGTACTTGTATGCCTTTCATGAATGCTTCTCCACCCTGAACTTGTCTAGTTGCGGTGACAGGAGGATCAACATCGTCCTCATCTTCGAGCTCACGGTTGTGCGTGTTATATTGTTTTGGGGGAGTTTCGAGACATATGTCACCACTTTCAACGGCCTCTGTTGCTTGATTGGGCGCACAACCAACGTCTGTAGGAGTACCACCACATTATCTCCGGCTTTCGTCAATACTTCTTCACCCTGAAATGCGGCCGGCTGGGGAATAGGAGTGTCAACAACAGCATGATCATCATTATCTTCAGTCACCCGGGTGTGTTTGTTTTTAGATTGAGGGGGCGTCACAAGAACAACATCAACACCTACCTCGGTCTCTGTTACTTTTGTGTCCAATCTAGAGGGTGATCCAAGATCTCTTGCTAGATCGGTGATTTCCACAGAAGAATCGTTATTTTTGGATATATATCCATCTCCACGTGATCGTTGCTTCTTACCATACGCCGATTTTGCAGCCCATGTGCCACCAATACCGCCAGGACGCCGAATACCCTTCCCACCAGACTGTCCACCACTTCTTCCTTTGCCTGGACCTTCTACAAAATCGTCGTCGTCGTCCGTCACGCAATCGTTTCTACAATAATCATGCCAGCCATTGTAGTCGTAATCGCTATCATCGCCTTCATCTTCTGCAGCAACATCTTCGTGAGCTCCTCTATTATTTCCATTCTCCACTGAGACCTGTTCAACACTTAGCGTTCTCGTATCTTCTATGAGAAAGATTTGTTGAGGCAGATTATCTGGCGCCGTTTTTACTGCGCCTCCTTCTTCGACTTTGCCTTCCTTATTCTCTCTATCATCCACTGCCAAGTCATCTCCACAAACATTCCCCTTTTCTTGCTCGCAATTCTCTGAATTAGCCCCATTCCCGTCGTCAAGAGTTTCTCCGCTTTTGTCTTGGTCCTTTGACGTCGCAACCATGCCGCCAGACTGAGAGTTGCGTTTGTAGCGTTCTTCGATTTGCTGAACTTCCATCAAAAAAGCAACATCTTCATCAGGAGGTCGAACAGGTGCATTCATTTGGACCCGTATTACTCGTTCCGACCTTAGAAATCTCATTTCTCCTCCGACACTTTCTCTTAACGTTACGAAGAGATTGACGGATTTGTCTGCCCGGTGAAGCGCCTTGAAAATCCTGAAATCTTTGTCCGTTGCTATCTCGACGGGAGAAGCCACTAGGCCCACCATTTCACTCTCTCCATCATTCAGCCAATACGACATCTCGGCTAACACTTCCCTTCCCAAAAGCCCATACGCAGCTACAATACACGTTTTTAACTCCTCAGCACCTCTAATTCTGGACGAATCGACGGCTCTACCCATTCTATCATTGTCTATCTTGAAATCCCAAGCTCCATCGTCAAACATTATCCACCTCCCAGCCATAACCACAATGCAAGAATTACACAGACCTACGGTCCAAGCATGAGCACCCGTTAGTGTCATTTGCCAAATAGAGGAAGCACACAATTGTAAAAACAAATACAGAAACTTCGAGCTCAAACTCTGTACCTTCGCCGGCGTTGGTCCTGATTTCCTTACTACCTGTGCCACCACTACTTGACCCGACGTTCCGACCACCGCTAATTGTTTCCATCCTTTTCAGTTATGGTGGATAAGCATCGACGGCCTCAGAGGATGGGAATATCTTCTTATCGTAGGGTTGCTTCTTTTAGTTGTACACCAGTTCTTAGTTGCTTCTCACCATTACCCAGTTAGCGTTTTATAACATATTAGTTTAATTAATATTACCACAAATATCAGAAAACAGTGAACGGCGGGAAAAGGAATGGTTAATATTACCTTTAACCTTTGCTACCGGTCACCCAAAAAAATAAAATAAATAAATCTCGAACTCACACGTGCGGAAACTTCTGGGCCGCTTGGGTCGCTAAGTCTTAGGGTCGTTTCGTCTGGGTCACTTTCAAGAGTTTCATGGGTCACGGCCCAGAACATTACGGGTCATAAGGCCAAATTCGTCACCGATTTATTTCTCTCCCCCCTAGCGGCCCGTTTCGACAGTAAAAACTTCCAGCGACCCACTTGGCCAATTAAAAACTTGAAGTGACCCTATGTCACAAGCGACTCAAGTTCTTCTATTAAACATTGCCGTTTTCATTAAAAACGTAAAAATACATTAAGATTTAAACATCTATCTTAAAAAATAAAATATAGATATTAACTAAATATAAAGTATAAGAAAGAGAAATACTCAATATATAGAAAAATAAATAATAAGTAAATATTATAAATATATAAATATATGAATTATATATACAATAATAAGTAAATGCACAATTTTAAAAAATGGAAAGAGTACATTAAATATTAAACATCTATCTTAAAATGTAAAATATAGATATTAAGTAAATAGAAAGTATAAGAAAAAGAAATACACAACTTAAAAACAATGGAAAAATTATATTAAGATTTAAACATCTATCTTAAAATATAAAATATATATATTACGCAAATAGAAAGTATAAGAAAAGGAAATACACAATTTAAAAAAAATGGAAAAAGTACATTAGTATTTAAACATCTATCTTAAAATGTAAATTCATCTTAAATTATAAAATTATTAGTAAATAGAAAGTATAAGAAATAGAAATACACAATATAAAGAACAATAAATAATAAGTAAATATATATTATAAGAAACCAGAAGAATGACCAGCTTTTGCAAGTTATTTGGAGGATATCAAGAATTTGAAAGAGAGTTTCATACGATCAGAGATTATTCATGTGCCAAGAACGCAAAATACGAAGGCGGATAGCCTAGCACGCAGTGTCAGGATTCAGCTGTCTTTCGTCGTTTACATGGATCAACATCTCTCAGCTTGGTTTACAGGGTCAATATGAGTCTGTAATGTTGTCGACAAAAAAAAAATAAAAATATAAAAATAAAAAATGGAAAATTACATTAAGATTTAAAAATATATCTTAAAATTTAAAATATAGATATTACGTAAATAGAAAGTATAACAAATGGAAATATACAATTTAAAAAAAGGGAAAACGTACATTAAGATTTAAACATCTATCTTAAAATGTAAAATAGAGATATTAAGTAAATAAAAAGTACAAGAAATAGAAATACATATACAGGAAAATAAATAATAAGTAAATAATATAAATATATAATATATGAATTATATATATAATAATAAGTAAATACACAATTTTTTTTAAAAAATGGAAAAAGTTCATTAAGCATTAAACATCTATCTTAAAATGTAAAATATATGATAAAATTAAATACACAATTTAAAAAAATAGAAAAAGTACATTAAGATTTAAATATCTATTTTAAAATAAAAAATATAGATATTACGTAAATAAAAAATATAAGAAATGGAAATAAACATTTTAAAAAATTTAAAAACTACATTAAGATTTAAACATCGATCTTAAAATCTACATCTATCTTAAAATGGTAGTAAATTATATAAAAATAGAAATACCACATTAAACAAAAAAAATAAAAATGTATAGTTTTACATCAAGAAAGTCCCTATAAAACTCATTATTCCATCAACATCAACCTCACACTATCAAAGAAAACTTCAAAGCACTCGAGCAAAAAAATGGTTTCACCATCAACTCTTGCCGTCCCAAAAATCTTTAATGACCTTGAAGGAGATTTTTTATAACAACGAACTTTTTGTTAGGTGGATTCATTGTTGGGAAACCCGCAACTTTCAAAAACCAAATTTATTCATGGGAATTGAATTGCTTTTCATAGACTCAAAGGTATTCTTACAAATTTAAATTAATCTAATCCATAATTTTATTGTTAATATTCGTACTAACTCTTTTATGATCAAACCATTACAGTTAATAATCATTCAAGCGTTTATCCCGAAACACTTCCTTCTTCGCCGAATCAGGTATTGGTTCATGTTGGTTTAGTATTGTTTTTGGTTTATTAACCGGTTTAGGATGGTCCTATTGTAAATATAATTTAAGTTGGTTTAGCATATATTATGCTTAAAATAACTTAAATTAAATAATAGTAATATTATGCTTAAAATATAATTTTAGAGAGTTTTCAAATATAGTTTACAGAACATTATAGGTGATGAATTTAATTTATTAAATTTGTTTATTACTTAAAACTAAGTTTTTTTAAAAACATACTGAGTTATAAATATGAGTATAACATGAAGACAAAAATATAAATATTTGATTTTCAAGATAAGAAATTTAGCTTTTATTCAGTTACTCAATATATAATATCTTAAAAAACAATTTTAAATATACATAATTTATATATATAGATTAATCTTCCAAACTTAAACTAATATATTATATATGAATAATGTTTTTAAATAAAAATAATTTCTGATTTTAAGAAAATAAAAACAACAAATGGTTATTTTCAAATAATGGATGTAATTTACATTATACTATCATTTAACAAGTATTAGATATTTTTTGATATATCATTATTTTCTATTTCCAGAAAACAATAAATTGTTAAACATCAACACAAATTCAAACATCACAAAAAATATTTACATAAACATTATAATATAATAATTTAATCAAAAAATACAATTAAAAAAACAATATTCAAAAGAATAGTTACATACTTAATATTTGAAAATCAAAGATATTTTTGCTAAAATTGTACTTACCTGGCCAAGGAGATCGACCATCTTTTTACGGATCGATAGATTGTTGAGCATGTGGTCGATCCGAAAATACTCTGCAGTTTAATTAAACATCTAAAACATTTATTCAAATACTTAACATATAGTTTTGCTAAATATGATAACTAGATAGCCAACAAAATTACAAAAAAATATTTAAATAGTAAAAAATATGTTACTTTAACGTGTTATAATAAAAATAAATTTTAATTATGACATGCATCTTAACATTTATATAAATATATATCATAACCTAAATATAAATAATTTAACAACTTAAATTAGAAAAAAAAATTAGAAAAAATAAAAATCCCGGGCATAGCCCGGGTTAATCCCTAGTCTTATTATATCTCTATAATATTATTTGACAAGTCAGTTTCCTATGTGTCGCTCTCGCGTTAATTCTTACGGCGGTTGATTACAGAGATACCCTTAATAAACTAAAAATATTATATCTAATTGCCATTATTAAATTTTTATTTATTTTTAATTTAGTTTTCCTTTCCTTTATTATCATTCCAAATAATATATATAATAAAAGTAAGCATTAATTAAACTATAAATTTTTAAAAATGAAATATGTATCAAGAATAATTTGATTTCATAAAGAAGGAAAGTTCACAATAAAAAAAAAGGAAAAATAAATATTTTAAAAACGAAAATATATCACATACAAAATTTGATTTCATAAAAAAGGAAAGTTCACAAAAATAATCATAATATTAGAAATATATTTCTTTTAAAACATAATCTTAAATAACATAATATATATTTTAAAAGTAATAAAAATCTAATTATAAGAATAATTTTAGTAATAACAACAAAAAAGTAGATGTAATATAATATACCCAAATAATAATCAAACCGACTAGACACTGTATATCTAAAATCACATGTCTAATTAAAATAACATAATATTATTTATACAAGATCATACATATAAATTATAAAATAAAATAGTAATCAATATTGTAATATATTTATATGTTGATATTTATATCCGTGTATGAGCACGGAAAAATCACCTAGTAAAGTAGTGTTCTCTCTTTTCTCTTTCGAGATACGTCAGATTCCACGTAGGAAAGTCGAGTTACCCCAGCACGACACCTGTCATGGAAGATCGAAACGCACAGTTTCATTTAAAATTGATAGTGAGTTAATGATATTTGGGTCCGAAACCAGAAAAAATAGGCCCATAATGCCTTCAACTCTTCCCGACATACAATTTAGGGTTAATCGGCTCTCGAACTCTCGGATTCTGTATACAAACAATGGCGGTTCTGATATTGCCTAAGACTCGATGATTCATCGTTAATCTTCCCGTTGGACTCTGATCATGTCGTTTTAGTCTCCCTGATTCACCTCAGAACCATTACAAGTCGCATTGATTCAAATCATTAACCAAAACTTAACTCTTCCTTTTCATTACAACCACAATCTTGAATTCAATGAGTCTTATCCATCTTGCATGCGACGATTCTCCCCTATAAAAAGGGTAGGCTTCATTCATGGCTGCCTCATCTGTCATGATCTCTGATTTGAGGCTGACTGTTGATCTTCTAAGGTGGAGGTGTGGGTGGCTGCCGTAGAGTTTTCAAATATGGTTTACAAATTTTTTTTTTTGTAATCTGGTTAAATTAAGGGACGTTAAGAGGGGGAAATCCGGGAGAGGTGGGGGAATCTTGCCATTGAGGAGTATCGTAGCTTGAAGAATCACACGAAAATGAAGACTTTTTAATCAAAGAGATGGACATGAGGAGATGCAAGAGGAAGAACATGGAGATTGGGAGGCGGTGGTCTTCCTCTCCACAATCTTGCTAACTTGAAGTCAAATAACGGTCACAAAAATGCTTTCATAAGAGACTCTTACTACATAGTTGTTAGCTACTCTTTTCTGATGCGAGGATTGGGAGGAACCCTTGCTTTAAGATGATGATATGATTGCTACAGTGTGTATGTAGTAATTTTTTATGTATCTAATATGTGTATGTAGTATGTAAGATGATTAGAAGAAAGTAGAGCATATCCTAATTAGTAACTGACTATGTCAATGGTGTTTAGAATCAGAAGAAGACTATTTTGGAGCTCCTTATGATGAGAATCTGACTAAAAGCTTGAAGTAAAGATTGAAGGAGTTTTGTTTCTTTTGCGATGATCTCTTAACTTTTCTCTTTCCAGAAAATAAATATGAGTTCTACAAGAATGCCAAGTATCTGAGCAAGTTTAGGAAGTCAACGAATCAGAACATTTTTTGTGAGAAGGATGAGATGAAGCAGTGGTACTTTTAAGCAGATGATCATAGTAAACAACTTTTGTGTAGTTTTATCCTAAAAAAAACACGAAACGGTACTGAAGCATACCATGGACTTTATAATTTACACATGCTTTTACATTTTATGTCTTTTCGTTCTCCTTAGAAGATCAAGAGCAAAACAAAAGATGGCTTTTTCTCTAATCTGGTTACGTAAAAACTTAATGTTAACAACAGTTTTATAATTAATCTAGCTCTCAGATTATTGTTTTTATCAATCTCAAAAAAATTATTATATTTTTTCTCTGTTTTTCAATAAATGTTGAGAGCTCTGCGAATCTGTAGAGATCAATTAGCAGTTGTAAAGAAGAGTCATCTTATTCACGTTTGATATCGTGACATCACTTATATGTAACGACATGGAGTGATTGGTTGTGATTTATCTTACTTTAGTTTTATTTATTTTTAAATCACTAATTTTTACCAATCATGATGTAGTTTTACTTTTAAAAATTAAAGTCTACATCAAGTTTTCTTTTAATTTTACCAATCATGCTTTAGCTTTATTTTTAAAGCTACGATAAAAAAAATAAAGCAAAAATTTTCCTTATGTATTTTAGGCAAAAATGCTACATCATCTTTTTATAAGCTGTAAAATCTGTAAAATAAAAAAATATCTATAATATCAAATAAATTATATAATCATAATAAAACTTTTATAAATATTTTTATTTTGAATTTGAGTGTTTTTTTAATTATTAAGATATTTAAATAATATCACATTTTAAATTACAATAAATTTTGATAATTTATAAAAAAATATTAATATAAATTATTTTAATTCAAATAAAATAATAATTTTATATATACAACACATATTTAATATATTTTATTTTAAAATATCTACAGCCTATAGCTTACAGCTACAACAAATTTAACTACAGCAAAGTCTCTGCAGAAAAAGTCTACAGTAACAATTTTACAGCTACAACCAATTTATCTACATCTACCACTAAATTTTTAAAGCCACAGTCAAACCAATCATCACAAGTATGTAACCTACAGCTATACACACTAAGTTACAGAACATAGCCGACCTATATATGGCCAAATACTTCTTCAAGGTTACTAACATCCAACTTGAATAGAAAAACACTTAACTCAAGATTTGTATATATAAAAATTTGTAAACCGCTTTTAATTCAAACCAGTTTTCATTTATAAACCAGCTTCTGCTAACAAATTCATGCTAAAGCACAAGATGCATCATGTAAAGTTCGAAAACAAGATGCATCATGTGTCGTTATTCGATTGTTTCTTATAAACTTCGAGATCTGATATTAAATATGTAGTGTACATATTAAATAGGATAATAAGTACTTTTTTTGTTAAAATGTGTGAAAATAATAAAAAAAAACATATATAATTGTGGGATTATATTGACAATGTTGAATGTGTCATTATAATTTTAAAAATAAATAATAAAATACATAGATAAAATTGATGTAAAACAAACATGAGCCTAATACTATTTTAGTTAAATTAAATTAAAGATTTAAAATAAAATTTTAATATTAGTTTATTTACGTGTCCGCCCATAGGACGGGTTTACCCTAGTACTTTTGATTTGATATACGGTATTAGAGGTAATAGCAATACATCTATAATAACATAATCTAATACTTTCTTAGAGTTTTGTTTGATATATAAATGTAATGTTCATGTATCCCATAGAATATGTAAATTTATTCGTGTATACTTGATTAAAATTGATTTTTATATATCTTCATCCCAGATTCAATTTTAAATATTTATTAAAATACTCTCAAATCTAATATTTAGGATATTCAAGTTAGTTATGTTTTTTAATACTTTAATTATTTTATACGATGAAATAGTAATGATTTAAACCCTATCTAAAAACTAACAAACCTTCAAAACTCAGTATATGTAACGAATATATATTTAATTAGTTGATACACACTTACAAATATCCAACAAAAGATTTTTCTGAACCAAATCTAATATACTCAGTATATATTGTACTCTAAATATATACACAAAATAATTAAAGTTATAATTTTTTCTTTGAACAAGAAGTTGGACGATTGTGACTAAATACACTAATCGCATTAATTTATTTAACCGATCATCACTCACTTATCTTTCCCGTTAATTCTTAGATGAATCGCCTAGCCAAGACTAAACTAAAATCACAATGGGGTGATTGGTTGGGTTGTAAATGTAGAAAATTTACTTTATCATTTTGTCTGTAGGATTTTTGATTTAGCTTTAAGTGATGTAGCTTTAAAATTTCCTACATCTAAAAAAATTGGGCTTTAGAAAATAAGATGTTTACAGCCATTTTTTGTGTGTTTTTGCTGTAGCTTTAATTTTTTGGTTGTACCTTTAAAAACTAAGATAAAGCATGATTGGTAGTATTTAAAGTTGTAGATGAAAATTAAAGCTAAAGTCACTTCCTACAGCCCAACCAATCACCCCCAATGACTTTTTCCTAAAGGAATTACTTTTCTAAAAAATCTCAAACAAAACTTGATGGCCAATTGAGTTTAAAGTAATACATAATTATATAGTACATTTATGGACTCAAAATTCATTTTCAGAAGAGATTTTTTTACAATTTAGAAATACACATTCAACATATATTGACAAATATATAACACTAAATGTTAAACTACATATTCAATCAATTTATCAAGTAAAGAATTTTTATTACTATATAAATGAAATATAACCGCGCTTAGTGCGGATTCTAATCTAGTTTGGTATTACAAATTAATTAAATAATATAAAATAAAATAAATAATACTAATCAATTTTTAATGGCAGACAAAAATTGAAATTAAAATAAAATAAATAATACTTAATTATACTTTGTAAATAAAACATGAATTTCTGATATTATCTTATATTTTCAATAGTAATAATATTCTATTAATCTATAATTATGTATTACAATTTATTAATCTATTGATTTGTGATTTAACCACAATTGATCCGATGACCCAGTATGATCTGGTTTAGTGTTTGGGTCAGAGCTACTTTGGTCGGACGCAAAGATGCTGATGATCTTAAGGGTTATAAATTCTCTTCAATGATTATTTCAGAAATTTGAATATATTCTTTGTGATACAAATCCACTTTTATCAAGCATTTACTCCACAGCTTATTTATCTGTTAAGTATAACAGAGTAACAAAACTATTTGTCTGAAATTGCTAACAACTGCAGTTTATATTTGTAATATTGACATAAAATCACAATGGGAAACCGAAAACAAACTTTGTTCCAATAGAGATATTATTATACTGACCAAACCTGAAAACAGAAACGGAGGACTTTACCAATACTGGTACTAACAAACTTGAATGTCAAAGTGCAGAGAGAGAGAGAGAGGGGTCAAATCATTGATATCAATCTCTAAACCAAGGCTCACCGAACAACCATCTTGATGATGTATGTTATCTGCACGTTAGGTTATAAACAACCAAAAAATCTGCTTTGAGACAAAACAGATGCATATATATAATCATATAACCAATGGTGTACAAGATAACAAATTCAAAGCGTACCTGATGGAATACATTCTCTCTCTCTCTCTCTCTCAAACAGCTTTTGGCTATTGGGTACAATACAAACTAAAGAGGAAAATGCTCCATATCCATCGAAGGAAAATCTGTTTGCGCCATTCTGATCCCTCTCAGTAAGCTCTTTGCCTTTTCTTTCTCCTGTAAACAATGAATGCCGCCATCTCGTCACTAATTAAGTGTAATAATAGTAAGTATATACTCTTTCCATTAAAAGCACTTACAGGGCCACTGTAATCGAGAAGACGAGTGCAATACACTTCTGCTTCGTCAAACTTCTTGTTGGTCTTCAAATGTGTAGCAAGGAAAACCAAAGCCTCAAACATGTTAGGTCCTTCTAATCCCTCAGCATCCATTCTCTCTAAATCCTTCTCGAAGTAAAATGCAGCTTCTTCATTACGTCCAAGCTTCTGGTGAAGCTTCGCCAGCTGGTTAAGAGCTATTCCTTCCGTGTCACCACAGTTCACAGCTCTTTTGTAACACTTGATGGCTTCTTCTAGCATGTGAAGCTGTTCGCTTTGATAACATTTAGCCATCGCTATCCACAGCCTAGAATCGTTCGGAAGAAAGAATATGGATTTGCGGAAATAGTGGAGCGCATAGAAAGGCATCCCCATCATCTCGTACGCTTGTCCTAACCCATACCAAGCTCGGTAATCACAAGGGTTTACATCAACGGCTCTTCGATATGCATCAACGGCAGCAGAAGTGTTCTTCATCTCAACGTATTCATGGCCCATAAGAGTCCACGCAGACAAGTACTTCTTGTTCAGCTTCAAAGCTCTCCGGAAGTACATTACTGCTTTCTCATGCTGCCCCTTTAAACTGTAGTAATTGCCAACGATGCAGCAAGACTCAGGTCTGTATTTATCAGTCAAAAACACCTTGTGTGCAAGGAAACTCAGTGCAGCGCATGCCTCTTTTGCATACAGAACATTGGAATACAAGTCCATATCTTCCACACGATAGGGGTCGTTTCTCAGAAGGTCTTCGAACATGATTTCAACCTGGTCAAACTCCCTAAGGCTATACTGAGCTTTTGCAGTTTGAGCTTGGATGTAATTGCTGAAACTGAAAATGCCTTGCAGGTATTCGTACTTGGCCAAGGACTCACCGTGCATTCTGAGTTCTTGATAAGCACTGCCTAGAAAAAACTCCTTCATCCAGTGACTGTTCAGATTAAGGCTGTTCAAGATCTCGATCGACGTACACAGAGACTGAAGCTCAGACCAGGCACTCCAGTTCCATGGATAGCTGTTCACAGACTCCACGAGGCTGGCACGGGCAAGACTTTCATTCCCTTTTTCTTTAAGAACCACACCATACAAGTATAATCCAAAAGAATCAATCGCTCCAGTCCTCTTCAGGGCTGACAGTTCCCTCTCCAAAGATACCAGCTCACGGTTTATGGCATCACTCTTACCCAAGGGGCCTTCAAGCTCTATCATTTCTTCCTCTTTCCGTTTTTCTCCAGCCTTCATTGGAAACCATAACAAAGTGAATGACATGTTATATACAGTACAATTGGTTTCAACGTAAATAGTATAATAAATTCATAAACATTTGCAAAATGTCAGAACAACTCTGTTGCATACCCTAAGATCCCTTATATTCGTACAACATACTAGTGACTGGTTGGTTTATCAAGGGGAGTTTATAGTATAAGCAGCCTACAAGGAACACTCACAAAACATTGGATAGAGCATAGTACCAGATAAAGGGCATAGCAACGCAAGAAAAGAGACTTGTTGCTCATCTGATCACGAAGGACATGTGAAGCACGCCTGTACTCTCGACAATCGAAGTAGGACTTGGCTAAAAGGTAAAGGTCACCATCAATCACCTCGTCTTCTTCTTGGGGTAGAGGAGTAGCTGGTGGTTGAGAGAAGCCAGCGGAAGGTTGTGGGGTTGAAATGGTGCTGAACCTTCTCCGGATGCTAGAGCTTCCTCGCTGGAACCTCGTATTGGAAGGTGTAAAGTTAGATGGGTCTTGCTCTATCCCCACGAGCTGCTCTCCTGCCCTGCAACGCTAACCAAGGAGATGTCGGACCCCAATGAATTACAATTTTGAGTAGTGAAGATCGAAACTTTAACTCACAATATCAAGCACACATCTAAATTAGGGTTTTGAAGAGAGGAACCATTTAGCGGCGGAGTATAGGCAACGGTCACTAAGCTGTCGAATAGCCGCACGGATCTCGTTGCGACAACTCTCTTTCGAGACCATACTGGAAGCTGTGTTCAGTTGTAAGTATTAGAAAAGGAAAGAATCGAAGAATCTGGTCTTCTACGTCCCCATCCCAATCATATTTTGAAATCAGAGAGAGAGATGTTTACTGGCCCGATTGATTCAAATTTCGGCTTCAAAGTAGAAAGGCCCATTAGTTGAAATAAGCATGAAAGTAACGCGTTTTACAAAATGGTTCATTTACATAATTAATAATTGTGATTTCAGTGTATCCGCATCATATCGAAAATTTTGGTTGGAAGACTTAAAAGGGATTTTATCGGAGTTAGTATCAGAGAATCAAGCTGCATATATCCCTGGTCGACATATTACTGATAACGTAGTTCTTGCATATGAAGCCTTCCATGCCGAAAGTACAAAAGAGATGCTCAACAAATTTACACGGCGGTCAAAACAGATGTTTGTAAATCTTATGATGGCCTGCAATGGAAGTTTGTTGAAGAGGTTCGACGTAAAAAGGGCTTCTCTGAATGGGAGTCCTTACGGTAACTTCACAGGTTCACGTGGTATACGTCAAGGTGATCCTCTGTTTATTCTGTGTGCGGATGTCCTGTCCTCACTCATTCATCAAGCAAAAGTTGATAGAATCATTACACCATTACGGCTATCCATTGGAGGACCGGCTATATCACATCTGCTTTTCGCTATGATTCACTCTTTTTTCTCAAAGCAGATCTAAATAATGCTGAAGCACTCCTCAAGATATTCCAAGTATACGAACGAGGATCAGTTTAACTCATAAACCTTAATAATCAACTATAAAGTTTGGTTCGAAGATTTTTGATCATACACGTTCAAGTATTCAAGCCATGTTGAATATTCCAAATATTGGAGGTGGAGGAAAGTATTTAGGTCTCTCCGAACAATTTAATGGTCGGAAAAGTGAGACTTTCAAATACATTAAAGACAATGTGCATACAAAAATTCATGGGTGGCAGACAAGATTTTTATCGACGGCTGGGAAAGAAATATTACTAAAAGCTGTTGCTTTTGCAATGCCAATTTTCTCGATGAATGTTTTTGAACTTCCGATGCAAGTAGGTTTTGAACTTGATAGCATGATATCAGGATATTGGTGGGGATCAACAGAAAATCAAAGGAAACTTGCTTGGGTATCTTGGAAGAAGATGACCTTCTCTAAACAGGACGGTGGAATGGGTTTTAGGGAACTACATAAATTTAATCAAGCGTTACTTGCTAATCAAGTTTAGAAAATTATGCATCGTCCAAATAGTTTGGTTTTCAGAGCACTAAAACACCGTTATTTTAGAAGAACTGAGATGTTACAGGCGGGGAGAGGTTGCCAACCTTCTTTTGGATGGCAGTCATTATTATTTGGAAAAGAACTTCTTGTAAAAGGAGTACAACATTGTATATAGAATGGAGTCAACACTGTAATCTCTGATAACTGGATTCCTACGAATCCACCAAGATCTCCATTCTGCTCCCATACACGAATTCGATATTACCGGTACAAGTTCTTATTGATCAAGAAACTAAACAATGGAATCAACAGGAGCTTATGGATCTAATTGCTCAAGAGGACCATCATTTGATAAATAAGATATGTCTACCTAGTGACAATCTTCATGATTTAATTGTCTGGCCTTATACAAGAAATGGTGTATACTATGTGCGCTCAGGATATAGGTATGCTAAGGGATCATTAACATCTAATAATCAACTAATTCCCCCTTTATATCCTCATCCTGATATATCTAAAGCAATATGGAGTGCCGATACAACACCTAAGATCAAACACTTTTTTTGGAGACTTCTTTCTAAGGCTTTGGCAGTTAAAGAAAATCTCAGTTTCCGGCATATCTCGGTTGATCTTACATGTAGTCGGTGTTGTCAACATGTGGAGTCCACTGACCATTTATTTTTTCAATGCTACTACGCACAGAGAATCTGGAGGAGAATATGTATTTCGACATCAGTCCTTTGTAATACAACAACAACGGTAGAAGATAAATTGTGATTCATTTTTGACGTGTAAAGTGATGATTTCATTGATAGAGTGACCCGACTAACTCCTATTTGGACGCTGTGGCGACTATGGAAAAGTCGTAATGGACTCACCAACTCTTCTAAGAATATATCTGAAACACAGTTGGTTGATTTGATTGCTAGTGATACATATGAATGGAATGAAAGAACCTTGATTACTTCTGATCGAGCTAATGTAATAGCTTGGATTCAACGATGACAGCGTGAAAAATGGAACCCTCCACCTAGAGAATGGGTGAAGTGTAACTATGATGTGTCTCATCATGAAGGTAATACAAACTCCGGAATGGGATGGATCATTCGAAATAGTACAGGTTTGTGTCTTGACTGTGGAATGGGACAATTTCAAGGAAGATCTAACATCATGGAAGCAGAGGGTTCTGCTCTAATATGGGCTATGCAAGCATGTTGGTCTCTAGGATACAAAAATGTTATTTTCGAAGGTGATAATTTCAACTTGAATCAGCTCCTTGATTCGACAGAAACCAACCTAATGATTAAAGTAACAATCAGGACGATACAACAGTGGAGGATGCAATTTCAAGCTGCAGTATTTTGATATAGTCCTCGACAAACAAATGAATGTGCTGATACATTTGGCTAAACATGCCTTCTTTTCTTCTTCTTTATGGTCTGTATTTATTAATTGTCCAAGGTTTTTAGAATCTTGCGTAATGATACTATATTTACTTATTAGAAAATGCATTATAATTTAAAGACTATTATGATAAGTTTATACCTTATATCAAATTACTTCTATATGACAAATTTTTCATCAAGATACATATATTATAAATATTTTTAAAAATCTCTTTAACACACCACAATCATTAATAATAAATAAATCTAATAATAATTCTTTGAGATCACTGAAAATTTTATTTTTAGTTTGTAAATTTATACGTGATTAATATTTGATTATGCATATTTCAGTTTTTTTTTTTATAACTGAGAAATATTTTTGGATAACCACACAATATATAACAATTATCCTTTTTATTTTAAAAATAAGTTTTCTTTTTGATTTTTACTCTATTAATTTTTAATTAGTTATATAATATATAATAAGTAAACTAGATTTTGACCCGCGCTTTAAAAGCGCGGGATAATTTTTATTTAATTTTTTAATAGAAAACTTCAAATATATATATATGAAGTTATCAATTTAAAGTGTATTAAAATGTTGGGCATTTACCTATATCCGAATCTGAACCTGAGCCCGGTCGGAAAAGCCCTAACTGAAATTCGAATCGAAGTAGCAAAATATCTGCGGATATTGAATTAAAAAAGATTGAATATTCAAACCGAACAGGTAATATCCAAGCTCAAACGGATTTCCGAAAATAACAGAGCATATGTATATTTAACCTTGTATTTTTAGTTTACTTCTCTTATTTTATTCAAAAATTTATATTAATTATGTAAATGGCTAAAAATCATATAATATACATATAATTGCGAACAAAGTGATTTGCTATTCATTTAAAATGCATGTTAAGCTTCTTGTTTCATTCATTAACAAAAGTTGCATTCAAATTATCAAAAAAAAAAAACTAAATTAGTATTTTTCTATTTTCAAACTTTTGTTGCCAAACTTGATACACGTTCAACCTATTAAAATTTTAAATAATCAGCTAAGTTACCTGTAATTTTTTAAGTATAAGCAGTAAGAGTGATGAATAATTTGATTATTTTTTTCAAAATCTAAAATATTCGAACTCAATCCAAAATAACTGAACCCAAACTAAAAATACCCGAACAAATATCTAAAAATACCTAAACGGATTCTAAACGCATGTACCGAAGTATCCCAAAATCTAAAATACTCAATCAGAACTCGAACGGGTATCCAAACGCTCATGCCTAAAAACATTATGGTCCCCCATATACTATTTTAATTAAAATAATTGAAATTAGTTAAAATTTTAATTTAATTTTTTATAACTTTCAAGTTTAACTTTTTATCCTAAATTTATGAATAAATATGCAATTTTATTTTGTGATGTATATCGTTTATGTTTGTGGAAAATAATTTTAAATATAACTGCCAAACTGTATTTATATTTCTAGGTCTTAGCCCGTATGACTGAAACTGTTATAATATTCTTTTTAAATATATATATATATATATATATATTTGATACTATTAAATTAATTTATATTTTTAATATTATAAAACTGAATATGATGATATATTTTCACCTTTTTTGCACTGCTCTATTTTATAATAAATTTATTATAAATTTGATTTGATATGTTTGTTTAGCCTATTTGTATTTGATTAATATTTTGTTTCTTATTTGATAGAATAATTATAAAATATGCATGCAGATTTGTATGTAGTGGTGATAACTTTCAAAAATTTAATCCAAGAGATTCTACTTGTCTTGCTATGGTGGTGACGTGATTCGATTATAAAATGCAAATCTGCATGCATGTTTTATGTGTTTTAAAATATTTGTAACATAATGACATGTTTGATCATATTAATTTTGTATGTTTTTAAATAACATGAATTTTGGAGATGAAGTTTTCGAAAATGAGATATTTTTGTTCATAGAAATCTAATTTAAAAATGTTATTAATAATTTTTACTTCTATAAATTAAAGCTTATAACTTTAAGAAACTATTAAATTTATAATATATTAGTCTTATTTTTCATTAAAAATATATGTTCATATATCATTATTATTCATTAACTAATAAATACTAATATCATTATATATCTTATATTAACTAATAACTTTTTTAATTTAAGGAGATTAAATTGCTTATAATGTGCTATTATCAGATGCTATTAATACCCACTTTTCAGAAGAAAAAAAAGTCAAAAAATTGGTTATAATGTATTTTTATAATTTGCGCTTTGATCAAATGATTATCTTATGAGTAATGGGGGCAGTGAAATGTTATTTAGTAATTTTGTTTTCTTCTTAACCCATTTGTATTTTTTGACGTCAAACGGTTGATATATTACTCAAACTTGAAGTGGTCTAGGGAATCAGATCGGAATAGAAAAACCATTTATTTTAGATTGTTACAAAATTTATGGATTCAATCTGGGCCATAAAATCTTTCGAAATATTTCAAAATGCCTAAAAGGTCTAATAATAAAAACTTCTGAAAGTTAGTGTCTCGGATTTTTTTGATATAAATCATATTTGATAAGGTTAATGCATTTTCATAATCATATCTCATAAATTTAAGATTTGTTAACATATATTTGAACATAGAAAATCCCAAAAACAATTGATAGTTAAGATTTTACAAACGAATATTTTTGTTTGCAAAATATTTTTTTTGTTTCCTTTTACTATTCACATTTTCTGTATAATTATAATTTGAAGGAAATAAATTTACATAATCAAATGTGTGGCAATTTATTGGGATTGTTGTTAAAACTGGTGGAGAAAAATTCTATCACATATTTAATTTCTAAATTATTTCTTTTGTGGATATATTAAGAATATATTCTAAAATAATAACTTATGAACAAATGTGTTAACATAAATATTATAAAAAAATTACACATATATATATGATGCATATTTTGATGGGGTTGGTATATATTTAATGTTTCAAGAACATTAAATATGGTTTAAGAGGCATTTTACTTACCCAGTTTTAGTGGTTATCGACAATATAAAAAACTGAATGGTTTTGATTTTTTTTGTATAGAAAACTGAATGGTTTTTTATTTTATTGTTATGATTCTTGATTTTCAAAGTGATATCTCACTCTGTGGTTCGTATTAACTGTATTCAAAATATGTTCTATGCTATGCAAACTAAATTTAATAAATTGTTATGATACAAATACGCAAAACTAAAGTATAGCTAACCTGTACGTAATGTACTAACATATACCGTCATATATTATGCAAAAATTTAATCAATGAAATAAATATAACATGCATCAATTCAACCATCACCATAAGTTCAACATGGTCTTCAACAATGGAATGTCTAATCATTCAACCATCACGATGGAATGTCTAATCATTCAACCATTCAACATATAACGTTCACGTTGTAAACTGATATATATCGATTTCAATTAGACCAGAATTAGTTAATGATTTATACGGTTCCAATCAAATAAAACAAAAACGTACAAACCAGAAGCAAAGTAATAAACCTCAGTTAAGCGGATTCGTCAGCCGTCTCCTAACACCCATAACCGCAATCTTTCAAGCTACCTCCCTCCAGCCAGCGTTGTGATTCATTCTCAGCTCGTTCTCAATCGGTCACTCCGGCGGCGATAGCTTACGAAAGCGTTGGGGTTGTGGAATCCACCGATCGAAAACCACAACCACGACGGAGCAAGAAACTACCCAACTTCGCAAAACTCTGATTTAGCCTTCTCCTCGACTTCTCGCTGTCCTCAACAGAATCCTCACATGAGAATAAGAAAAATAAGATCAAACCCGCCTCTGAAAGATGTCTAAACTTCATCTCAACCAATTCACCTCACCTCACCTCACCATGGTCGTAAAAGAAGAGCAAAGGGAGATCGAGCGAGCCAAAACACCACACCAAACTCGATCTATGATGGTTAAGATATGCTTTAGTGATTTGATTGAAAAGGATAGAGAAATAAGGTAATATTGTTGGAGAGGAAAACCTTTTTATCGATGAAAGGGAGAGATAATAGGGCAAATACATATTTTGTTGGAATAAAAGGGAAAACAGAATTTAATAAAAATCATAGCTTTAAAATATTTCAGTGGCATGACTCTGTAAATACTGTTGAAACAGGAGGGTACCTCAAAAAAGGGCCTTTTGTTTTAATAGTATTGACTAGATATTGACCCGCGCTTTAAAAGCGCGGAATTTGTTTGATGTTAAATTTATATATCAAACAATGTATACTTCGGTTGTATATAGTAAAAACATATTATGATGCGTAATACTATTTCATAGTTACATATTTGAGATTTTACTTTATGTTTTGAGTAAGTGACATCAATTCTCATTAGTTTAATAGTATATATATATATATATATATATATATATATATATATATATATATAAATTATTTTATTTTTAACTAAAACACCAAGATAGATAATCATCTATATGCACTTTCAAAATTTTAAATATGCAAAAAATATATAGTACATATATCATATTTATGTTTTTAAGTATAACTTAGGAATAAAAGTGAGATTATAGATTTTTTTTATAACGTTATAGGACAACATATTTTTATCTTAACCTTAAAATTGCTCATATTTTGTTTATAATATGTATATAGCATTAATTTAAAATGTTTAGATTTTTTTTAAAAAAAATTATACTATATGAATTAATTTATTAAGAATGGACTAAACAATAGGCCAGAAAAATATTTGTCAATATTTTTATCAATATAAACCAAGATGAGGTGTTATTAAGGATCCAACCGCTTTAGAACAGTCCAAAAACGAAATTGGCCCAAACCGATATCACTGTTTTGATCTTCATCGATCGGAAGACTAATTGCTTTCTTCCTTTGTCATTTTCAGACAAATTCATCGGTTAATAGAAAATAAAAAATAAAAAATAACCTTCATATGGAGATTAAAGAAACCAATCGGCTCTTCCACGATTCAACTCAAGAGGCATCTCCAAGGTAAATCCGTTCCTGTAATTCCTTCATTGTTGATACTCAGTTGAACTCAAAGCCCCAAGTTTTTTTTTTGATTTATTTTGCATGTCCTCTAGGATGGCTTAAATGGAATGAAATAGGATGAAATAGATTCCGATCTGAAAAATTAACAGTCAGACATTAGTGAGCTCTATCGATTTGGTATTGAAATGAGCAAATCTCCAAAGGTTTGCCTTTGTCCTAGAGTAAATTGTTTCAGATACCAATTTTAAAGTTTTTTTTCTCTTGCAAGGATTAATGAAGTTAATATTACTTGTCTTATTTTTAAAATATATAATTGTTTTTAAATATTAATGTCTTACTTTTAAAATATATAATTTTTTTATTAAAACAAAATGTATAATTGTTTAAAAAGGTATATATTTATAATTTAAATATAGTCATATTTATCCGTATCAAATTTATTAGCCCGTTTTTATTTTTAGTTAACAAAATTCGCGGTTTCCTGTTTTGATTGGTTTCTTATTGATATGTTGAAGATACGATGAATTTAAATGATTGGTTGTATTCCATATTGTTATGTAAATATCTATTTCAGAAGATATTACTTATTTTTTAAATAAGTTTCTTTAATATCCAAGTATATTCCATATTGTTGTGTATAGATGCTCTTCAACGTGGTTTTATTTGCGGATTTTTATATATATATATATATATATATAATTGCAATTAATAAAAGATTTGAAAATACATTTGGCGAGAAAAAGAGTATATTTGTATACAAATCTATGACTTCTGATAAAATTATTTATATAACTGTTTGAAATTATTTACAAACCTAACGTGTTTAGCCATAACAGGATTCTTATGTTGTGTTTTATTTTACAGTTTGGATGTACTGCAAATAATTCAAGAATCAAGATCTATAAAAGAGGAATAACATAGATGCCATGCTACATGATACTTTAAAAAATAAGTTAAGTAAGGACTATTCAATCACCTAATATTAGAACTGAATTAGTAATAACTTTCCATTCACCATCTCGACAGTGTCTCGAGGTGTTGCAACAATGATTATTTGCAACTGGCATGGATTTTCACACCCTAAAACATGTAAAAAAAAAGGCTGAGGTGCATATATTATAAATATATAATAGACGATAGTTCCATAATCATAGGGCTTACATTTTCGTCTATTAGAACCATCTGAAGAGAAGAACCAAATTGGGGATTGCATGACTTCCACGTATGAAGCACTTTCACATGAACTCTCTATGCAGATTTGAAAGGCTTAACATCACTTAGATTGCTGGTTTTGATTATGGAACCCATAAGTATAGATCACGGTAGACAGTTTGGAGGTTTAGAATGGTTATATTTGTTGTGTTTGAAAGGCTATTTATATACTTCATTATTTGGCTTCTAGAAGTGTGAATGCTCTCAAAAAACTTAACTCATAGACAGCAAGCTATCCTTGATCATATATTCAGAATACACGCAGAAATATGTATTAGAAAGCATGTAAATTTGGCTAACAACTTATAAAAGGTTAGATGTCAGGAATAAAACACTAAAAATAACCAAAATACCTACTTGTTTCCAGCCAAATATCCAAATACCCAATTTTCATGTTAGTGTTAGGTATTTAGTTTTACATTATTTAAATTTATGTATTGTATATTATTTTTAGTTTTGGATTTTAAATATTAAATATTATATTTGGATTTTTAATTTTTATATAATTCAAATGAGAACTTAACCCGTAATGATCTGAACCGAATTTTAACTAAAATTTATAAATATTCAAATCGGGTATAAATCTCTATTAAAATACCAATATCCGAATACTCTGATTCGAACCCAAACGTTTACCTTCAGCTTTAAACATACTTAATTAATTATTCATAGCATGATTAATTGGACCGTGTTAATTCTTTTAACCTATGCTATTTAATTAAGCATATACTTAAGATCAAACAGTCATATAAGAAAATAAAAACATCATATATGACAAAATACAAAAACGTTCGGTGGTTTAGTGGAAACAACGCACTCTCCTGGTCCCATACCATTGGTTCAATCTATTCCCAGCCCGTTTTTAATTTGTTGTTTTTTGTTTTTTCCGTTAATGGTATAAACCTAATTTCTTTATCTTCTTCTCCAGTCAAATTAAGTTACGCAGAAAAGAGTTTTACAGCCGCCATTGTTTTTTGGTGTAGAATCCATAGTACCGGATTTTAACCTATAGAAACCAAAAAAGTAAAAAAAAAAAATTGATGATTTTGATTTAGTGGCCGATTATGAGAAAGATAGCGGTTGTAAGTCACCATGAATCTCATATCGAGATTTCAAGAGTAGAACTGGGTTTTTTTCAAAAAAAAAAGAGAGTAGAACTGGGTTTCTGCTACTGGGTTAAATCCTGAAAGTTTGAGTATCATCAAAAATCAAAAATAATAATGTACTGATTTCTGCAGGAAGAAAGATAAAAAAACGTAGATATAGTGGATAGGGACAACGGCAATATCTCGTTTGTTGGAATAAAAAAATTTCAAAAAATACATAATTTAATTAAAAACATAGCTTAAAAATATTCTAGTGGCAGATATCTGTAAATATTGTTGAAACAGAATGGCACCTCAAAAAAGGGTGTTCTGTTTTAATAGTATTGACTAGATTTTGACCCGCGCTTTGGAAAGCGCGGATTAGTTGTTATAATTCAGTTGTGTTTTTGTGTTTAAGTTTAAAGATATATAAAATTTGACCGATTATATATGTTTTGGAGCTTATATGCTTTTAACTGATTAATTACTTTTGGATATTATGTATGCTGTGTTGGTTCTTGGTAAAGTTTTAATTTATTCTAATTTTTAATGTTATAGAAAAAATGAATATAAATGTTTATGGTTGGATGAAAATATTTATATTTTATGTTGATTATTTTAGTTTGTTTATTACTGCACTCCTTAAAAATTTAATTTTGGTGAATCAATTTTATACATGTGTTTTTCATTTGGAACAATCAGTAAATGAAAATAATTATAACAAAAATACTAATCATACTCAGCCAAATAAGTATATATTTATATGGTTTGATATCATATTAAATTTACTATATACTTTTTAAAATGGATTCAAAACGAAAAGTCCATCTCATTAATTAATATTGGGCTTATAATTCATATAATTTAGATTTATTGACCATTGATTATCTATCATTTGTAAACTTGAAGTGGGCTTCAGACAAATAGTTTGGCTAAGCCCGAATATATCCAAGAGAAAGTCATGTCTTGATTAAAAACAAAACGAAAGCTTTAGCGAGAAAGAAGAGACCAGAAAGTCATGTTTTTATTAAAAAAAAAAACAGTCCTGCATAATTCTTTTACCGAGAAAGAAGAGACCAGAAAGTGCTGTCTTTAAAAAAAAAACAAAAGGTCTCTTCGTCCAAATCGACGATTCTGGAAACACCGAAGAAAATTATCAATCTTACAGATCGTATAAAGGAGGTCAAACGGTTAAGGATGGATTGAGAAGATAAAGGATCAAAGCTTTCCAGAAAGAGATCTTTCAAACGTGCCTCCGCTTGACAATCGATAAGTTTTTTTTGACAGATTATAGATTTCTAATATGATCAGATTTTTTTTATGTGTCTCCTTTGTGATTGAAGCTGGCAATTTTTGATTACAGGACAACAATTGTAGATTGGAGATCCAGGAACATCGGTAATCACTGTCTTTTGCATGTTTATTTTAAAATTACTACGATTCTAAAGCATATTAATTTAGTTTGGATTTTTTTTGTCAACAGTTTGGAGTTTAAATCTCTGTCACATAAATATTTTATAAAGTGGGCTTTCAAGCAAATATCTTTTTGCCCATACGACGACTAACCATATTTTTTGGTAGGAAAAAAGGTTGTTAAGATAAAGACTAATACTACCAAATCTATTTCCTCTTGAATCAGTTTTGCAGATCAAAGTTATTAGGGTTCTTTGAATCAGCTTTGCGGATAAAAGATGGTTGAGTTCGTTTATGGTCTCATAAAGCATCTGACTCATACTTTATCACAGGTAAAAGGATGATCAAGATTTCAAAGTATTTCCTTACAATTTGTTCTTGATACTTTTAACAATACTATTTCACTATTTTGTTATAGATCGACACTGCAATTACAAAGGAGATAAATCTTTACTATTACAAAGACTCTAATTTGAGAGAATTTCTAGCTACCGTCCATAGACACTGCTATTCCCTTTCCATGTCAGGTAAAGAAGCATCTCTGTTGCTTTTCAAATCGGTAAAGAATTAAAAAAGATACTGAAATGAGGTTATTTGTTGGTTGAATGGCCAGGAGTTGGCAAGGTGTGCTAAAGGATGAAGATACGTGTATTTTTTACACAATACTCTACATTCAGTAATCCAGTAGGGTGGAAAGCGTTTCCAGAGCACCTTTTTTTAATGATGAAGATAAGTTATTGTTTTGTTCAAGTATCTTAAACACTCGATGTTAGTAAACAGTATGTAAAAGACTTATAGATAAGTACTTCAACTTAGATGTTCCTCTTTGCTATATACAGGAATTATCTCGCAATATGCTACAAATACAACTTCTTTGCTGGGATGATATGACACAAAGTATGTAGTGATGGACATTGGACTCAGATCGTTCACAGAGGATAAAACACAAAGTAAGTAACACCTCTGACGCTTAGATGTTAGATATGATAAGTATTAGTACTCTATGATGCTATTGCTCGATATTGACATAGACATTATAATAGAATTATATAGTTTCTATGCGGCATTTGATAGAAGAATAAACAACCATAGATGGTCACTCTGTAAAACGTAAATTGTAATTCTATGCTCAAAACTTTTCCTAAAGTTCCAGTAATCTTTATTTTGTAGCGCAATCAAACACGTAAAGTTGTGAAATAAAAGCAAGTCTCTTCATAAAAAACATCAATATATAGTCTTTAAACTTCTAAAATTAGAGATTTTGGAAAATCTCTTTAAAAACAATATTTTTGGTTTGTTTCTGAGGCTTTCCATCCTCGTCAACAATCAAGATTTTCAAACCGTTTTTGGATGTGACTCTCGATATAGCAACATAGAGTTGCCCGTGAGAAAAAACTGGTCTAGGTAGAAATATTCCAACTTCTGAGAGAGACTGTCCTTGACTTTTATTAATGGTAATAGCAAAGGCCACAGCAATTGGCAGTTGCCTTCTTCTCATCTTGAATGGCAACTTCTTGTCTGAAGGTGTAATAGACAATCTAGGAAGCAGTATAATTTTCCCAACTTGAGTTCCTGTAATAACTCTGGCCTTCACACAAAATTCATACATATCTATAATCTGCAACCTTGTCCCATTCATCAGTCCTCCATCATGATCAATATTTCTCAACAACATCACAGGGCATCCAATCTTCAACCGGAGATTATGATTTGGTAAACCTGATGCTTTGATAGTGTTGAGAAATTCTGGAGTGAGAGCCTGATCATTAAAAGATCCTGTATCAGATGGATCAATGCTGTCCGAGCTTAAATAAATTCTTTCATCTCCTGCAATACAGACAACAATTTAGTTAATCATAACAAACAACCTACAAAATCTCTCGATTTAAAAAATAGAATAATTTAGGTACCTTCAAGTTCGTCTAACATATGCTGGTTGATCTGGTTCACATCCTCATTTGTAGGGCATAAAATAGCTCTTTCTTGAAAAAATTTGGGGTCTTTGTTCTGTTGTAGAGTTGTTGCATCTCCATATATTTCTTTGCTTATTGATGCTATTGGATCATCTGAATCTTTAATAAGAAACTCATCTGGAATAGTGATTAGTGCATCACCATCGTTAGGTTCACCAGCTAATCCATCTCCCACATCCAAAATCCATTGAGAAAACAGTTCCAATTCTCTTAACTCTTCGGTAGTCATATCAGTGGATAGCAGCCTCATATTCTTTGTTAGTTTCAGCACCTTGCAGTGTTTCCAGAGATATGATGAATTTAGAGACTCTAAAACTATTTCAGCCCTCGATGCAATGTGAATAACAGGGTATCACATATCTGTTGTCGCACTTGAAACCATTTTTATCAACAAAACGATCATTATCCCGTCTCATATAAACTGGGAACCCTTCTTTGTTTACTGTCGTTCTGTCTACATGCGCTTTCGGAAACACCTTAGAACACTTGCCATTCTCCATACACGGTGAATTCGGATTAACAATTCCACAAGGACCATGAATCATCGTGTCTTTCACCACTTCATAAAGCGCTGGCTCTTTGGATTTGTCTGGAATATCTGCTGAAATTATCTTGTCAATGTGGTCAGTCGTAGGGAATTTAGAACTGGGATGCATGAATAACAATATATGAGCATGCGGTAGACCACGCTTTTGGAACTCAACAGTATACATAGCTGCATAATAAGATAAATAAAATCTTCAGTATATTACTTAAAAGTGTTAAAATGAAACATGATTGATGTAAAAAAAACTTACATGCAACAGTTTTTTCCAAGATCTCATTATCGGTTAAATCCTCCATTAGAGAATCTAACTTCATTTTGAATATTCGGCAAGCAATTTCTGGTCTATCCTCTGACTTCAATTTCCGTTCAGACAAATATCTAGTAATCTCCGGCCATTTTGGATTGCATGTAAATGTGATGAAAAGATCTGGAAAACCAAAATGTCTACAAATGGCCATTGCATCCAGATAGTTATTTTTCATGTACCTTGGTCCTCCGGTAAAGGAAGCTGGCAGAATAAATCGGTTTCCTTGTTGACTCATATCTGTTCTGCCTTGGTTCTCAGCCTGCTTGATTGAGTCATAGCCGTCAGACCTCAAACATACTTGATTTTGCCTCAAATAACTTAATCTGTTAGTCTCAATGGTAGTGAATGCATCAACCAAAAATTGCTGGAACAATCTTTTTGAATGCAGCAGCGTTTGACACTCTCCATCTCTTTCAAACAGTCGATAGCAAAACCACTGTCTCATACTAATGTGATCCCTCTTTAGCTTCTCTGTAGCTGGTGTGGCTCTCTTTTTTATTCCCAGTCTGAAACCATCTTCGCCATAAGTAAAAATGGGCGGACACTGAAGTGCGAGATAAGACGGATGTATCTCACTTATTCTCTTAAGCCAACCTGTTTGTTTCTCTTGCAAAACAATATCACGCTTGTCCATCTCTAAATTAAAGTCACCAGGGATCAAACCAGCTACCTCTGACGCAGTTGGAGTATCATATGTCCTTCCATCTTTTTCACGATTGTTCACAATCCTCATATGGAACTTTGCAGCTCCTGAACTTCCAAAACGTTCCCTTGCAGACCGAAATTGCTTCACATAGGGATTAACATCGTCCAGCATATTTATAATAAGCTCGATAATTTTCTTCCTCAAATTATGCTTTTTTGCCTTGTCTGCAGCTTTCTTGTACTTACTGTAAACATAAATTGTAAAATTAATTCACCAAATAAAACCTTTTTATTAAAATAATCACTATTTCAATAAAGGTATAGGGGTTATACCTCATAACAGAATCTCTATCATCAACCTCTCTTTCATTGTCAACAATGTACAATTGTGAAAACTTTGCAGAATCACCTTCATCTGGTTTCATACTACCCATCAAGTGCATGTTTTCCCCATGTAGTTGAAACGGTTGAGGTCCATGTCCTTTTGGCATCGAGCGATCAACTTTTCCACCAAGAGAAGTAAAAGCAAAGAGCATATTAATTGCTCTTATATTTTCTTGGTAATACTTGCTCATGTCATCATCCCCGAACAATAGTCTCTGTATAAGCAAGGGGCTTTCTTTTAAAAGAGGCAACTTAACTTGTCCCTGGCCACAACAAAGAGAGAAAACTGGCTTCTTCTTTGTTCTTTTCTTCCTTTCAAGGCGCTCACCATACCACATTTTGGCATTACAATAGTCACATTTGAAAGTAGGATTACCCTCGTCAACATACTCTACACAATATATAGACATGGATGTTCAATATCAGTAATACTTAACTCTTTATTAATCATAATATTATAACTCTCACCAATTGTTTTTGTGATAGGTTGTGAATTCGGAGTTTTTTTTGGTTTTCCCCTTGCTTTCGCAGATCTTTCTAATCCTTGACATCATAGATTCAATGTTTGCTTTCTCTGATACAGCATCTCTATATAAACATTTAACTGGTTCGGAATTATCCACGAGTTTATCACTTTCTTGACTGCTTAAGTCGTAAAATTGATCATCTCGTCCTTCAGATGGAACTGCAACATATAATTTCAATCAAAAAAAAATATAATAATTGTTTGTTCATATAATACATGATTGAGTGGAGATATATACCTTCAGGGAAGCTGTTATCATTTGAAGCATACCCAACATGTGATGGATATGTTACTTTGGAGTTATTATTTCCAGTTACAACCGTCTGCATTAGTTTAGGAGTAGACCTGGCATCATCTTTTCTTAACACACTGTTGCGCTGCTTAGTACCAGATTGTAACACTGTTTTTCTCTGTGCTATTTGATCATTCACTGGTTTCCATAAGACATATTTATTATTCAATCATTATGTAAAAGTTAACCAACTAAAAATTAACTGAAAGTAGCAACATATACCTCTCAAATCTCGGTAAAATTTGTTCCTCTTTGAAGGTGGATATTTTGTTGTATTTAGCTGATCTGCATACAAAAAATTGACAATTCTTTTACATACCAGAAAATTATGATTTATATATACACAACCAAAAGTATAAATTTTTCATAACCCTTACTTTCGCAGTGCATATATGTTCGATCCGACATATGACCAGCTGCTGACTGATATACATTTTGAACCTTACTCCCAGAAAAGTTTTGAAGATCTCCTAAGATCCTTCCAAATATTGAGGTCAATGGTATAGTGGTTCTAGATATGTCCATCCTTGTGTTAACTTTCACAGTTCCAGAATAAGCATTCAGATTTCTCTTTCTTTTATTAGAGTTATATCCAGAAGTAGACACCACTTCGATTCCAGCTTGTGTGTTGGTTGCTAAACATCATAAATAATAATATGTTGTTAATATAAATATAATGTGTCTCACAAACTGGATTTAGTATATCTGATATAACTATTCTTACTAAACACTTTGTTGCGATTATTGATTCTCTTTGTAGCTGGAACATTAGATGTATTTGTTTTCTCTGTAAGGAAAAAAATAACAGAGATCAAATGATGTTTCAATATGAACACTGACTATCGTTCTTACTTTTGCAGGGAACATCTTGTGGAGGAGGGATAGATGTAGAGCGTTTCAGAGACCCGCCCAAATCCTTTTTCATAGGTAAGTTAGTCAAATCCCTTAAGACCCTGCCTGAAGATGATTGAAGTTTAGACATAGCAGTAGGTGTGTGCACTGCGTTAGCTTTTTCAGAATCATCAATACTGTTGCCTTCCATTGTTATATGTAATCGAGTGTTTTCTTCTTCCATGTTAAATGGAAAAATGAACAATACAGGAAACACGACAGTATTAGGTTAGCTATGGCGTTTTTTTTGTTGTTTAGATTCGGTGTAGATGCTGTTTAGATTTACCATTAAATGGGAAATTAAAATATTATCAATATTCAATATTATGCTCGGCAATTCATGGATGTAGGATTATATGTTACGCACTTCTGTAATCTACATATAACAATATTGAATATAATATAATCTGCTAATCACATATTTGGATTTTACAGTTAGGATGTATGGCTAAACTTCAATATAAAAGAGGAGCAGCAAGACATGATACGAACAAAAAAGGTATGAAACGAAAATCAAACTATACTATTAGAAATCGATTAGGAATGGGTAATATTATGGATAGTTAGGAGATTGGGAATGAATGCTGATTGATGATTGCTAAAAACTGCATTGGCACAATCGAAATATAAGTAATTGTTTTATAATTAACATAATTAAAAAACAGAATTTTTATTCATTTCAGAGATGCCAGATAAAATAAAAGGGTACAAAAAAGAAATTAAAAAAACAAATTAAAAGAAGCAAAAACATAAGCTGAAGTAAAACGCAAAAACCAAAACCTAGATAAGATATGAAAATTCAGAATCAAATCAGCCACTTTCGTTAATCTTAAACACATTTGTGCATTGCTTCTTCCTTGAAGTAGTTGAATTCTGGTGCAGGGACTTGGTTCTTTTCCACAAAATATCTTTGAGACCCCAAACTTTCATGGCTTCGATTTTTTCAAGTCTAGAAGAATTGTTGTTTTCATCAACTGAAATGCCAAATCCATAAGATTTACCAACGATTTCCACAATCTCAGGTGGTAACATTGCTTGAATTTCAACTTGTTAAATATAGTTACACTAATTTTATTACCAGATAGTAAAAAATAAATATTCATTTTAGGTAGCTTCTAGAAAAAGTAATATATCACCTTCTCCAATAAGCCTTTCACGACTTTTGCTGCCGAAATTTTCACAATAGATGTTGCAACAGAGTCTAGAAGAGTGAATTTTGTCTCACCGGTCTGATCCTGCACAAGCAATTCTAACTTGTACCTGGATATAAAGGATCAGCAGAATATTTATATAATGACAATACGTTATAATTAATTATATGTTATGTAAGGTTTAAAAGAAAAATATAACCTTGGTGTAACCTTTGTAACAATACGCTGACAAAATTCACACCACCAGCTTGGCACCTCTGGTTCATCAAATAAAATAGTTGGTTTGATAACCTTATTTTGGCAGTCAGCACAAGCATAATAATACCATCCATTAATGGTATCAACAGCATAAACAGAACAAATAACTCTGTAATTTCCACCCTACAAACAACACAAAATAAGGTTATAAAATTGATAATAAATAATAAATGATATTTCATAATCAAGCAAACCTTATCACAGTATTTCATCTCTTGAATTGTTCTGAATGGATATTGCGACCATTTCTGGCGCTTCTCATGGATCACAATCTTCTCATTTATATGTTGACACATTTCAACGGTGGTAGCATCACCCTGAAACCTAAAAGAAAATACAGCAACAATCAAATGGTGTAATGCAGTAAATACTGAATTTTATAATAGGATTAACTCACTTCTGTCTAAGTGCTTTAGCTTCTTTGATATCTGGATTGATCAACACCAATGTAGAATCAAATGCATTGGTTACTTTCCACTCTCCTGAAAGTCAAATAAAACATATATAAAAACGTTTTAACAAAGAGCTAACCACACGCCAACTATAGGAATGTAAATAAAAATAAATAATATCTTTATACCTTTGTAGTTAAAGTAGGGGTGTTCAATCCGGATATCGGTTCGGTTTCGGTTCGGTTATTTTCGGTTATCGGTATTTCGGTTAGTAAAATATAACTACCATTCTAAATCCATATTTACTTCGGTTCGGTTTATATACCGTCGGTTTTCGGTTTATTCGGTTTTATACCAAAAAACATAATTATTTTGTTTGAGATCATATTATATGAATTTTAGAGTCATATTGTGAACACCGTCATTTATTAAAAATATATTACATGTTCAAATAAATGAACAAAAAAATAAAAATGCTTCTACCATCAAATAAAATAATGAAATCTATAACTAAATCAAAGCTTGAAATTTTGAAAAAAAAATGAAACAAAACAAAAACATAAAAGAAAAGTTTTTCCACTCTTCCATATTTAGTATTCATTAAAGTCATGTTTTTTCAATTGAAAATTTTCCATTAATTATTGTCCATCAAATTTATAATCTTCATATTAATTTAGTGAAGACTAAAATAAAGTAAAAAGATTAAAAAAAAAAGACTTAGAAAATAAGATGTCTGAATTGCGATGTATTGTTATTTAGTTATAGTTCAAGTGTTATACAAATTAAGGTTTTTTATTACTATAAAATTATGGTAATAGTTATTAACACAAATTTAACTTATGTAACAAATAGATTTTCATGTATTGTTATAAAATAGATACATATTTACATGTTTCTACTTTTAATCGGTTTTGTTCGGTTTATTCGGTTTAATTGGTTATATACCAAACCATATCCAAATCCTACGGTTTTTATAAAATTATATCCATTCGGTTTATATAGTATATACCAAAACCAAACCATATTGTCTATTTCGGTTCGGTACGGTTCGGTTTTACCATATTGAACAGCCCTACGTTAAAGACTCTAGCAAATCTGATTAAACATATATCTCCACTGTTGGATTGTTTGACTTTTTCGGAAAAGATCTCAGCTGATTTACCGGTAATGCAACATTGGATGCGTTGGTTTCTAAAAATTTAGTTTAAAAAAAAAATTAGATTTAACAATAATAGATAACATACTGTTTAAACTAAAGTAACTAAACTTACTTGATATCTCTTAGATTAAACTCCACTTTGGTCACTTCTTTTCTTTCAAATTTAACAATATTTTGACCACGAAAGTCTAAGACTTCGCCAATCACATCTGTTATGCAAAAAGGTTTGTTATTTTGCAGTTAATATAAATAGACAAAATTCAAAAAAATCAAGTGCGACAACAAAATATAACTTACCAATAAGAAAACGCTCATCACAGAAACCATTTTTAATGTTGTCAAAATCATGTAGATGGATGAACATATTGTTGCATGTGAGATTACCATCGGTAATTGAAGTTTGCTCCATGAACTCCATTTTGTAAACATGGTTGGTAGGTCGGTTAAGTCCAGATGCTGGACGTAATGTAAAGTTAGTAATAACTTTCCATTCTCCAACACCACATTGTCTCTCCACTCGTTGAAGTAGTTCTTGTTTGCAACTGGCATGGATTTTGACACCCTAACACATGTAAACAAAAAATATCTTTAATAATTAATATTTTCAAAAAACAACAGTATAATAATAGAGTGTTTGCCTATATTTTCTCACATTTATGTCTGTTAACACCATCTCAAGAGAAGAACCAAATTGGTGACTGAATGAAATCCACGTATGAAGCACTTTCACCAAAACACTCCATGCAAATTTGATGGGAGAAACATCGCTTAAACTGCTGATTTTGAAAATGGTATCCATAAGAGAATATCACGTTAGGGAGCTCGGATATTTTGAATGGTTACATTCTGTTGTGTTTTGAGGTGATATTTATATAGCTGAATAAGAAGCTAAATTTCAAGAATCGTAACCATATTAAATTAGTTAACAGTCTGGAATATTCTAGAGATATAAAACATTCTGAGATCTCTTTAAGTTACAACAAAAATAAATATTTCTCAACAAAAACAACAAAAATAAATATTTCTCAACATACATATCTATAATCTGCAACCTTGTCCCATTCATCAGTCCTCCATCATGATCAATATTTCTCAACAACATCACAGGGCATCCAATCTTCAACCGGAGATTATGATTTGGTAAACCTGATGCTTTGATAGTGTTGAGAAATTCTGGAGTGAGAGCCTGATCATTAACAGATCCTGTATCAGATGGATCAATGCTGTCCGAGCTTAAATAAATTCTTTCATCTCCTGCAATACAGACAACAATTTAGTGACGCAAAGACAGTTATAGACTGAGTTTACAAAGGACACGATTAATCAAATATTAATGACGCAAAGAAATATATTCACATACTTAGGGGTCACATTAGTAACATTGTCATTGCATTTTCCACACCAAAACAGAGGGGTGATAAATTCCTTCCCAGATGTGATGTATCTTTGATTAACTTTATAAGTTTTAGTGTTGCATATGTCACATCCAAAGTAATACCAACGGAAATCGGTATCTACAGCATAGATTGTACACACAACCTTGCATTTCCCAATCTGAGAAGAATATATAGATTAAAAAACCAAAAAAAAAAATAGTTATAAAACCTTAAAATAATTAAAATCAGAGAAAAAAACAAACCTGTGTAGAAGTCAATAGTTCGGCCACGGTTTTATCATCATACTGATCCCAGGTGTCAATTTTGATCACCTTAGTCTCGTGACGAGCCATCTGATTGTTAGGATCGTTTGATTCAACAATTGACATGTTTGCTGTATCACACTTAAACCTGGCCATGTCATTGTTAATTAAAATATTATTTTAAAATGGTAAGTCATAAAATCTAAAAGAGCTACGTAAAAACGTTAAAGAGTACAAAATAACTAACATTTCTTTCAATGCAGCACTCTCCTCTATTGGTGGATTGATCAATAACTGAGAGGTATCAAAAGCATTTGTAATTTGGAGTTTACCTAAAGCAGATATATATATATATATATATATATATATATATATATATATATATATATATATATCATTATTTAATAATAAGATAAAAAAGATTAACTTAATTTATTTAAGAGCAGTAAAGGATATTTACTTCTAAATGATCCAATTTTTGCAAATCGGATCAAACATACAACCACTCCCAATTGTGCATCTTCTATATATGATTCCAAAGTATCAGCAAAGTTCCCCCAAAGACAACATGGTATGCGTTCATCACTACAAATAAATAGAAAATAGTTAAGTCAAAAATCTTTACGAATCATTAACTATAAAATGTGAACAATTTGTTTGTTATAACTTACTTTATGTCTCTGAGAGTGAATTCGATCTTCTTTTTCTCTTTCCCATTACTACATTGGAGAGTTAACTTTTCTCCAATATCTATGGCTTGCCCCACAACATCTAGATAGTACAAAACAAACAATATATTAATAAACAATAACTAAACATACTACAATAAAAAAAAACGTTTTAAAAATATACCAATCAAGAGATTGTTGTCTAGCTGTCCACTCAATATAGTTTCAAACTCCACTAAATCCAGAAACATATCGATATTATTGTATTCGTATGGTTTAATTGAGGTGAACTTCATGAACGACAGCTTATAAGGATGATTGGTAGGTCGGTATCCACCTCCTGCTGGAGTTATCACGAAATTTTCTAGATTTTTCCATTCACCCACACGACAATCCGCACCCAAACTAAGCAAGTAGTTTTTTTTGCAAGATGCTTGAATTTTGTTTCCCTAAAATAATGAAAAACAGAGTTTTATTTAGTAAAACTGTTTTATCATAATTTGTGTATCGTTGGTTTAATATTATATATTCTTCTATCAAAAGCAGATCAAAATCATTTACCTTCTTGTCAGCAAAAATGATTTCCATGGTTTCACCGTATTCACTGTGTTGTTTCCAGGTATGAAGGACCTTGACTTGGACCCACCATTCAGGCTTGTACGGCCTGATATCGGACAGGTAAGAGAGCTTTGGTGTAGCTTTCATTTTCTTAAGGTTTGTTTTTTTACCACAGTGTAAGGTTGGGGTATGACCAGTATTAGTTTATATAGGAAAGGAGTGGAAACACTCACGCCTTGAGAATTAGGGTTTGTTATAATACGAAATATACTTATCTTTTGATTCTGCCAATATGTTGAGATTTTGTTCGTAGAATATACTTTCAGAATATAAATTAGTTGTTATTGTGCGAATTTTCCAAGATATTAAGCCATTTAATTAAGGACAAAATTAGTTTATTAATAGAAGCCCATGAATCGTGGAACATAAATTAATATCTTTATTATCATTAATAATAAATATGCAGTGGCAGTCTACTGTAAATACTTTTAAAGTCTAAGGGGATATCAAAAAAAGGCTGCTGTTTTAATTGTATTGATTTAATTATTTATTAATGGTAACTAATCATATATTGCTTGTGGGGATCTCTTGCTGGCTAGATAATAGGATCATGGAAGAAGGTTTGACGTTATCATGAGAACTGAGAGTAGTTAATCTTTTGATTCTTGAATAAACTTATTGGTGTATGTGATATTTATTTATTTTGATTAATTTGTTATTATAAATATTTATAACTAAATATATAATTATATAATATTAGATACATATATAACTATTCATTAGAGGTAACAATGATATTAACCATGTTAATTTTTAACGTGAATTGTTAAAACTATTTCATGTTAAAATTTTGTGAAAACATAATTTCAAAAAATAATAATATAAATTATTCAAACAAATGATTTAGCTAAAACTTTAAATAATTAAAATATGCCAAACAAACAAAAATATTAATTACAATTATTGAGAGCATGACAAATGAGAGCATAACAAATAAACAAACTTACCTAAAATTATGGAGAACATGACAACTAAATTAATTCACTTTTCAGATAATAGTATAAATAATAGAGAATCATTTCAAAAAATCTACTTTAAAAAGTTGTCTGGACCTATTTATTTGTTATTCAACCTATTAAATACAACTAAATATTATAACTAGTCTATTTATAGCAACAATTAAATTATGTTACATTTTAGTAAACTCACATTTATTTCACTCAAATTTATTTACAAAAGATCGTGATTTTATAAATGTTTGACTAGGGTTGGGCAAATAAACCAAACCCGATAATCCGAACTGAACCCGATTCTATAAAAACGAATCTGAACCGATCCGAACCCGACATAAATACCGAATGGATCTTTTTTTTATGGTATTTTGGGTTGTGGGTATTATCCGAACCGAACCTGAAGTTAAATGGATACCCGATAGAACCATACACATTCAAAATCTCAAAAAAAAAACTTGTACCAAACATGATCTCAATTCCTAATATGTATCCAAAATACACTCAGATATTACTGAACATCTAAAATAATTATATGTTACATGAATGTTGATGGTTGGAGGTAACATTTGAAGTTTTTAGATTTTGGTTTTGTTTTCTTAGAATAATGTTTCTCATTTCATGAGAACTTGGTTTTCGTTTTATGCTTTCATTTATTTGATTTTCAATATCTATCAATAATTATGTTTACCTTTGGTTTGATTTTGAATGATCACATTTGATTTTTTTTCTTATTTTTGAATCTATTTATGTTTTGGTTACAAAATAGGTATAAATCATGTATTTCAAAACCAAAGAACCGATTTTAGTTATGTTTTGGTTACAAAGTAGATATAAATAAGGTACTTTTAAACCGAAGTACCGATTGAGACCCGAACCCGAAAGTACATCGGGTTGTACCGTTTCTTTGAAGATTTACTAACTCGACCCGACCCCGATAGAACCCGAACCGGTTCCAAAACGAACTTTCATATAACCCGAATGGGGCTGATTTTGATGAACCCAAAAAATTGAGACTTGATTGGATAAAACCGAAACCCGATTGGAAGCTCGAATACACATGCCTACATTTGACATAAACCATATCAAATGTTTCAAATGTTTCAAATGTTATTTATATGACTACATAAAATCTATACAGGTTTTTTGAATAAGAATTATACATTTTCTACATAATGTTATTTATTTAATATTAAGAACTTATTTATAAGAATTAATATTGTGTTTTTGGCAACATGATATATTATGCTAACTTATATAATTTTCACTAAATTCACTTTTATAAAACGAATGTACTATTATTGATACTATAATATTTATCACTTATCTATATTGATTTTAAACGGATTTATAACTGAATTAATTTAAGATTTTATGTTTATTTTTATACTATCATATTTGATTGTTGTGATTAAAACTCAATAAAATGAGTATCCCTTTAAAAAGATTTAAATATGTTAACTAATAATCCAACAAATGCAATAGATGAATACCAACCGATATTTTAAAAAATCTTTATCCTAATTTTTGATAAGTATAGCACCTCACCCAATTATTATAAATAGATATTCATACTCAAATTTTAAATCCCATACTTTGAAAATATGAATAACAAATGATAAAACATAAAAAAATCAAGGGAAATTTGCCAAAATGGAACAAAAAAAATAGCATGGTTGTCCATTTGTTATAATACCATCCTTAAGTTGTTTCTTTAGTATATTTTTTCATAATTCCAAAACTAACCCTTGATTAATAAAATGAAACACATTAAAAATAATGTAAAAGTTTAATTGAATTTTAAATGGTTTAACATAAAGGAAAAAATGCTTTAAAAATTAAAATTTTAAAGTTTAATCTTTTTTTATTAAAAGTTTAATAAAACTAAAAAGTTTACAAACATTTTAAACTTTTTATAAAAATAAAAATTGTCAAAATCTTCCATATAAAGTTTATTTAACATTTTTTATTTAAAACTTTTTATAAATTTTTATTTTTATAAAGTTTACAAAGTTTATTTTTATTAAAGTTTTATTAAAAATGTTACACAAAGTTTTATTTTTATTAAAAACGTTTTACAAAGTTTTATATTTTTTTAACAAACGTTAAAATTAAATGTTTTAATTTTTTTTATTAAAAATGCAATAAAAAGGAAACAAAACATTTAAAAAAAAAGTTTAATAGAAAGTTTAATAAAAAGGAAAAGTGCATACACGTTTTAGGGAAGTTAAAATATTACAAATAATTTTTGATATTTTTGACAAGGTAAATCGACCTATACACATTTTACAGAAGCTAAAATATTACAAATATTTTTAGAATAATTTTTAACTGAAACTTCCATAATTTTCGTCAAAATCAGGTTTTCTTATTCATAGAATGCACTTTCTACACTACGTAGAACCAAGACAAAAATTTCATATCAGATTCTACCTCATGTAGCGGTTCTAATAGTGTCTAGATTTCGCATTCCAAGAATTTTAGAATACCTAAAAAAAAAATAGAAACTGCATTCATAGAAAAAGTAGCTAACTTACAATTAGTAGAATTCACATTTTTCCTATTTAGAAGTAATTAAAAGTAAATTGTTCGTTTTAAAAAAAAAATAGATGAACTTGTTTAATCTGAAATTCAATTTCTACTAGCCCATTTTTCGTAGAAGACAAAATTTATTTTTAGTAGAACGTAATTTAAAATTTTAATTTATATAAGTTTTTTAACTAAAAAATATCATTTTAAGAATATGGGTGTTTTATCAATTGTTTCTACTTTTATTTTTTTATTTCTCATTTTTTGTGAAATACCATCCACTCCTATCTTCCATCCGATTTCTACACAATGATATACTTCCAATTATTCTTGCATCGTGTACAATCAGGGTACCAAGTGGAAAAAATTTATCCTGATAAGGAAAAGCCACCATAATTTTATGGTCCCAATGTTGATATGCTCAAAGCTTTCTGCTGGAAAGTGAGGTGTCCTCCAAAGTTAAAGCATTTATATGACAGTTGGTATCAGGTTGTACAACGGTAACAAAAAATCTAAGAGCAAGAGGAATACAAGGAGATACGTGCTGTGCACGGTGTGGTGATCCAGAGGAATCAGTAAACCATGTATTTTTTGAATGTCCCCCAGCTCGTCAAGTCTAGGCACTATCTAAAATCCCATCAAATCCGAACATTTTTCTGATTACCTCTCTTTTTGCTAATATGGACCATCTATTTTGGAAAGTTAACCTACAGACGGAGGATCATCAGTTTGCATGGATATTATGGTACATTTAGAAGTGTCGGAACAGTAAAGTATTTAGTAATCTTGATTTTGATCCCAGAGAAACACTTTGATTAGTATAAGTAGAATCAACAATCTGGGATGAGGCACATATTAGTAACAACAGGTGTGCACATGAAGTACAGGTTATGCTTAACTTAGGAGCCACAAGAAGATGGTGTGTCACAGATGGTTCTTAGAAAGATAACGACCTATTTTCAACGCAAGGTTGGTTAAGTACATTACCAGGGGTTGATGGTTTACTAGGGGCAAGGAATGTAAGGGCATGTGTTTCATCGCTACATTCGGAGATGGATGCATTAATTTGGACGATGGAATGCATGAAAAATTTAAAACAGTTTCAGGTTACGTTTGCAACGAATTGTTCTCAATTGGTGAAGATGGTTTCTGAACAAGAGGAATGACTAGCATTTGAAAGTTACCTGGAAGATATTAAGCTGTTGAGATGAAGTTTCGTCAACTCAGATATTGTTCATGTACCTAGGACGGAGAATACAAGGACAGATATTTTGGCACGTAGTGCTCGGCAACAACCGTCTTTCACCGTACACATGGATTCAGAGTTAACACATTGGTTTACATGGTCTATATGAGTCTGTAATCTTTTTGATGTAAAAAAAAAATATATTCATAAAATTATTTATTTCATTAAGTTTTAGAAATGAAAAGGGTAAAATAGACAAAAATATTTTATGCCAAAGAGACAATTATACATTTTTTTGTTTCGTTTTGGTAAACTTTCCAAAAATCAATATTTAAAATATGAAAGAAAAAATAAAGGCAACTTTAAATCACTTATGAATAAAACTAAAACAAATCCGCGATTTTTAAGCGCTGTCAAAATCTAGTATTTAATTAATTGATATGAATAAATCAAAAACAAATCTGCGATTTCTAAGAGCTGTCAAAAAATTTAGTATTTAATTAATTGATATCCACAGTATTGCATTGTTACAAAAGTATTAAAAACAAATGTACAAATATTAAACATGAAAAGCTTAACTTAGCTAATGAACAACACATACATCAACTATTTTTTTGTCTTTACTTTCGACATTTTAGAGTAATCATAATACTATGATTAACTCAAGACCGTGATTTGGCAAAGGTTATGCAAGTAGTGAAAACATTAAATCTAGAAAAAAATGTGCATTTAAATCGGCTGGAGGAGCCTGAAAAAGCCAATAAAAACCGTGTGTGCGCGCGTGGGAAGGAGGAGCCTGAAAAAGAGAGAGAGAGAGAGAGAGGAGAGAATTCAAATTGGCGCTCAAGATTTTAAAGTTTTAACGTATCTTCCCCCCAAAATTTTCGAATCCAATTTTCTTAAATCCCTCCCAAATCAATCAATCAATCAAACCATCGACTCTAAAAAAATGTCAGATCTGCCGCCGGAAAAAACGAACATGGAGCTATCATCATCGTCTTCCATGCCGGGGTCTTCTTCCTCTCTACACCATTCCTACAGTCGGAAACAGAAATCTCTGGGCCTTCTTTGTACCAAGTCAGTAATCACATTTCTCTATAGTTTTGGCTTCTTTGATTACTTCTAATCTTCTTCCTCCACAGTTTCTTAGCTCTTTACAATCGACACGGAATCGAAACGATTGGGCTCGATGACGCCTCCTCAAAATTAGGTTTTTCCCCCCTTACCAGTTTTTTTTGCGCCCTATTAGGATTTGAATTTCGATTTTGGAATTTGGTTGCAGGAGTTGAGAGACGGAGAATCTATGATATCGTTAATGTTCTCGAGAGTGTCGGCGTGAGTTTTGTTCCTTCCTTTCTTCACTGCTTTCGTTTTCTTTTAATCTCATCTCTTATGAACTTTAGGTTTTAACAAGACGAGCTAAGAATCAGTACACATGGAAAGGATTTGCCGCAATTCCCGCGGCGTTAAAGGAGCTACAAGTTAGTTAGTTTTCTTCTTCTAGAATTCAACATGTATCTATTTGATTTTGCGGATTTGAATAGTGTTCCTGATGATGCAGGAAGAAGGTGCTAAAGACACTTTTCACCGTTTTTATGTCAACGAGAATGTCAAAGTAGGTTAATTTGGATTTGCATCTCTGTAAGTTGTTTCTCTTCATGAGTTTAATGCTTCTGCTGAATTTCAGGGATCTGATGATGAGGATGATGAGGAAGAGTCTTCTTCTCAGCCTCTTTCTACTAGTCAGACTGATACCTCAAAGCCATCTCTTCCCGATTCCTCCAAAATAGGTACTTTTTGTTTGGAGTGTAGTAGATTCAGTGATGTACCTACCATGTTCTAAGTTAGACCTTTATGCCAAATAACAGAGATAGTATTCATGAGATATAATGTTGATTTGCTGACATTTTCCTTTGCTGGTTATATGCATGTGTGACAGATAATCGTCGAGAGAAATCTTTAGGACTTCTTACTCAGAATTTCATCAAGCTCTTTATTTGCTCTCAAGTAAGTGAGAAAGCTAGATATTTGTTTTTTACCAACTAAGAGTTTCCATTGAGTTACTTTATATATATATATATTCTTCTGAATGTATAGGCTACAATCATCTCCCTCGACGAGGCTGCAAAGTTACTGCTGGGAGATGCCCACAATACATCTATAATGAGAAGTAATTATCTTAGTTTTGTGGCTTTTTGGCTCTTTTTGTTTATGTTTGCTTACTCACTTGAGATAATTGATTACTCTCTCTGTAGCCAAAGTGAGGCGGCTTTATGATATTGCAAATGTCTTGTCATCCATGAATCTCATTGAAAAGGTAAACTAAATGCTGCAGTGTTTCATGAACCATATCAATGATCTGTAGATGTAAATTACCCTTACTTTATGTTTCTCTTGGTGACAGACTCACACCTTAGATTCTAGAAAACCAGCTTTCAAATGGTTAGGATACAATGGTGAGCCTACTTTCACTCTGAGCAGCGATTTGATGATGCAAGCCGAATCAAAGAAACGAGTTTTCGGAACTGATCTTTCAAACGTCAGCGTCAAGAGAAGCAAAACCCATGACAGTGCTACGGAGAGGAGTCTGAAGATGAAACACCATGCAATAGCGGAGAGTTCTTATAACAGAATCTTCGATGCTCACGAATCAAGACATGGATCAAGAGGTTATGAGTTTGGTCCTTTTGCACCAGCCACTGGTACATATCCAACTGCTCCTCTGGAGGACAGCTCAAAGAGAGCTTTTGATGTGGAGAATCTGGTTTCCGATTACCGTCCCTCGTACCAAAACCAAGGTAGCATATTATTATTACTCGCATCAATTTGATATTTTGACTAAATATTAAAACATGTGAAATTAACTTTTTTTGATGAACAAAATTTCAGTTTTGAAAGACCTCTTTGGACATTATATGGACGCGTGGAAGTCATGGTACAGCGAAGTCACCCAGAAGAATCCATCACAACACCATTAGATTTAGAGCTACTCTTCTTCATCTTCTTTTACCTGTGAACCATTTTATTTTGGTCTATAACTTAAAATGTTTGTCTACAAAATTCCCCCTATTTTAATTTACTTTAGAAGAAATTACGTGTCACATTTTCATTGGGACACTTGTTATTTTCTCTTTCAATTCCAATATAAGTAAGTGCTTACATCCATACTCCGCTTCGAATTCAAAAACCCTAAAATCCAAAGGTTCGTACGAGATCTCATCTTTCTTTGCTTGCTGTTTACTCTATGACGTGGCTGGTGTGTTTTAGGATTGCTATGCAATAGTGTTGGTCTTTGATGATTTTAGTTGGTTACATGTACAAAGATGTCGTCCCGGGAAGAGAATATCTACATGGCCAAGTAGGCCTGAGCGATCGGTAGACCGTTCGGTTTCGGTCCGGATAATTCGGATTTTTGGTGTTATGCTCAGAAGTACCATTTGGGTTTTACTAATTATCAGATCGGTTTCGGTTCGGATCGGATGTAACCAATGTTTAAAATCGTCCAAAAATATTTTTTTTAAACCTTAAAAATTGACAATTATTTTTTCAAAATATATAAATTGTTTACAAATCTAATTAAAAATTAGTTAAACTATCTAAATTAACTAAAAAGTATTCAAAATAACAATTAAAACAAACTAAAAAAATATTTTGAATATCCTAAAATATCTAAATCATCTTAAATATATAAAAACTTTAACATATTTAAATAATTTCGGATATCTTCGGATCCTAGTTCGGATGTCGGTTCGGTTCGGATTATAACCAAACACCAAAGTACTAAGCTCATAAGTCCCGTTCGGATATTTTTGTATAACAGTTCGGATTCGTTTTTGGTTTTTCCGGTTCGGGTCTAGGTAGGTACTTCGGGTTGAGTTAAATACGCTCAGGCCTATGGCCAACTTAGCCGACGAGGCTGAGAAATATGATGACATGGTTGAATTCCTGGACAAAGTTGCAAAGAACGTGGACACTGCTGAGCTTACTCCAGAAGAGAGGAACCTCTTGTCTATTGCCTACAAGAATTTGATTGCTGGTAGGAGGGCTCCGTTGAAGCGCACCCGCTCTATTGAGAAGAAGGAAACAAAAAAGGGAAACACTAACAACGTCTCCATTATCAAGGACCACAGAGTCAAGATTGAGAGTGAGATCACCAAGATTTGTGATCAGGTTTTCAACCTTATCGACTCTCACCTCCTTCCTAGTGCATCCACGGCTGACTCCAAAGTATTCTACCTCAAAATGACGGGAGACTATCACCGTTACCTCTCTGATTCCAAGACGGGAGCTGAAAAGATAAAAGCTGTCAAGCGCACTCTTGAGGTGTACAAGTCAGCCCAGGTTATCTTTCTTGCTCTTTAGCTTGTAGAATGATAAGAGAACGTCTTGTCTGACTAATGCTTCTTTTGTTATGTAGGCTATTGCTCTTAATGATCTGCCTTCCACTAACGTAACGTACCGAGACTGGGGCTTGCTCTTAACTTCTCTCTTTTTTACTATGAGACTCTCATATCAACCAAGGCTGCGCTTAAGACTGCAAAGGCTATATGTGTTGCTTCCTCTCATTTAGTATTATAGTTTATGTTATGCGATTATCATCTATTCTCCCAACTGTCCTGTTTGATAAAACTTAAAGCTTCTTTTTTTTTTGTTCTGACAATCGTTACTGTGCAATTATTGTATTCATATTATGGCATAAATGTGTTATGTGGCTAATCTTCATATGATCTAGTAATGGTTTATAGATTGCTTATCATCGCGTTTGGAAGATAGATACTGTAGTTGATTGTGATGATGATGTGCATAATTAGGAAAGTAGAGCCTACAATTTTTCCCTTACACTAATTATATATAGATGATGTTCTGATTTTGTAGTTTTGATTTTTTTTTTTTTTTTTTAAATATGATGATGATGGTAGGCTTTCGAAGCGGCCATAACTGAAATGCACGGAGTGAGAGAGGAATCATATGAGGAAACTGCATTGATCACGAATCTTATCCTTGACCGTATCACCCTCTGGACTGATGAACTCAAATGGTCATGAAACGCTCTTTTGCTTTTCTCTTTTTTTTTTTTTTGTTGAGTTTGTTGCGGGTTTCACTATATATGATTGCGTATCATCATATGATTGCAAAAGTTTGTATTAAGATCCCCACGTATTATTAATCTAAATTGGTTATCAGCCCAACTGCTACACCAATGGAGTATATGATTTTGTGTAAATAAATAAAATTAAATAAAAAAGGTTTTCAAGTATACTTCAATCTTCGCAAAATCAAACAATTCACACCATTAATCATAAAAAGATCACACGAATCCAAATGTAATAATAATGTAACAAAAGGAGATGAATATCAGTTCTTCTTGGTGGTGGTGGTTTTGTTATACTTGTCTTTGACCCAATTGAGACCCAACGAGGTTCCTATCTTGACTTTCTTCAACCCGGAACTCGCCACCGCTTTCGTCTTCCCCAATCCAGCCTCCACCTTCTCTTTGTATTTTCCCGACGCGCCAGCGCCGCTTTTACCGTCATCTGTCGTTTTTCCAGAAGCTTGATTGCTGTTGTCCCATTGATCCGCCCAAGAATTTTTCTCCATATTTTCCTGAGACGAGAGAGATAGAGATTTGATTTTATTTTATTAGGTGAGAAAATGTATTTATTTAAATTAATTAAATTGTGATTACATTTTTAGTTTTTATATATAGTATATAGTTGGTGGGGTAGAGATAAGATTATTTCTCTTTCTTATTTGGTCAAATATGAAGATTTTTTTTTTTTTTGGCAACATCAAATATGAAGATTACTTCTTCTATTATAGTTGACAAAAATATTTTGATTGACGTTTCATCAATCGGAGCTCTGAATTAAATTATGGTTAACTGAATATCTCTTATTAGCGTGTAATAATGACAATTTCTTAATTCTTGCGACGAAATAGTCCAATAAATGGTACTTCCTCCACTGTATGAACAATGTCATTTAGACGTTAAAAAAAGAACAATGTCATTTTTCATATTTTTTTATACAAATTAAAAAAATATATTTATATTCTTATTAATATATTTCTTCAGCCAGTAGCCTTTAATGTGAATATAATTATTTATACAATTAACGCATTTTACAATCAATATTAAACTTAAATAGATATAATTAAATTCTAAAATAACACTAGAAACACGATATTTTTAATGAAACAAAAAAATATTACTTAATGGAATTTTAATTACTTGAACATAATCAAAATTTTGATTTTAATTATAAAACTAGACTATTTATTTATATTTTTCATATAAGGAAAAAAAATAAAATATTTATTTAATAAAATGCAAAATATCTTAAACGACAATGAAATCACAACTAGTCTTTTATAACCAAATGAAACATCAACCTACTTTTACTATTTATTTTTGTATAGTCTAAAACTAAGGAAGAAATCTACAAAGTAAAAAATAATTTAATTAAAAAAAGTATACGAAATCTAAACATAAACATTTATGAAATTTTAACCTACGTTTGATAAAAATCAAAGTTTTGGTCAAATTCCAAATTGATCCCTCGGAGATTTTTAGTGAAGTCTGCTAATTACAAACTTCCAATAAAATTTATTCTTAGAAATTAAAATTTTGAATAAATGAGAAATTAAATTACTTAAAGTATCCTTATCCAGAAGTATTCCATATTTTTTTTCAAAGAAAAATAAGACTTCACTTAAAATATGCAGTGTACAAATATCAAACAGGTCAATTGCAAAATTAACATGTTTGTTAAATAACTGCATTTAAGATTTACCTAGCATAGTAAACTTGTAGAGAAGTTTGTTGTCGTATTTGATGGAATGGCATGGCGATAGACTTTGCTTCTACGACTGCCTCCCCAGCCGTTGCAAACACTGAGCGAGAACGGTAAAGGGCGCACAAACTATGTCGCTGCGCGGGGATTCACCAAGCTGGGGCAAACTAAGCCGTTCGTGGTTGGTGGGGCGGATTAGGAATGCGAAGGCCTTTACATCGAAAGGAGACCCGCCCACTATTACCACGAAAAAAGCCCTGCGCTTTTCCTTCGCTACCATGAATCACCATTTTTGAGCTCTTAAAGCTTTACAATTCAATTTTCAACCATTTTTTTCTCATTCTAAACCAACAACTCTTCATTTTCTCCCATTTCCTCTACATTTCCATCTAAAAAACTCTCATAACTTTCATTTTCATAATCACAAACTTCATATTTTCAAATACACCCTAACCATTTCTTCTTATTTATAATAATGCCATCATCATCAATTTTTCCAACCACCATGAACCACAATTTTTGAGCTCTTAAAGCTTTAGAATTCAATTTTCAACCAATTTTTTCTCATTCTAAACCAACAAATCTTCATTTTCTCTCATTTCCTCTACATTTTCATCTAAAAAACTCTCATAACTTTCATTTTCATAATCACAAACTTCATATTTTCGAGTTCTTCATTAATGAATCATCAAAGGTGCTTCTTTTTGTTCATATTTGGAGTTTGGACGGCTGAAAAGGTTGGAAACAAGCTTTACACTAGAAAAGGTAAACTATTTACATGATTTTCGTCAATTTTCAGATCTGTGTTACGGTAGTATAATGTTTTATATGTCTACGCCTCTGTGTAGACGTACGATGCAGTCTACTTGTCAACACACAAGTCAGTTTTGCAATTTACCAAATGTTTTTTTTGTAACACAGACTTTCCCAGTAGTCTTCGTCTTTACCTTTGACAACAAAAACAAAAAAAATTGGTAGATTTGCCAAAACGTCTAAGTAAAAGAGGTTAGTTTTGCATTTGACCGAAGTTTTGACTTTTCAAAGTAGACTTCATCGGATGTCTAAAAAATGTAGGCTATCCGAGAAGTCTACAAAAGGTCAGTTTTGCATTTGACCGAAACTTTGATTTCGTTTAATCGGTTCGTTTTGTTTTTGACTAAAAAGTTTAAAAAGTAATAATTTTTTAAAAAATTGTAGATTTCATATGCAGTCTTCTTATCTTAGAAAAAATGCATATTGCATGTAAAGTCTACTTTTTTATTTTGGTCAAAAGCAAAACTAATCTGTCGGATTTGAAAGAGACTTCACGCGAAGTCTACACACTTGTAGACATTCATTTCAATCTATTTGTTGAAAGTCAAACATAATCAATTGCAAAACTAACCTCTTTCAAAAAAATTCAAACATGTAGACTGCATATGAAGTCTACTTCAGAAAGTCAAATCCTTGGTGAATTATGGTCAATAGCAAAAACTAATTTTTTAAAGTGTAGACTGAAATGGAAGTCTACTTTTATAAAATCACAAATTTTTTCAAATATAAAAAGCAACTCGTAAAATTTGCAATTGCAAAAACCAACTCAAAAAGTAAATCTACTTGACAGTCAGTAAACTGAAAAGAACGGTCTACATCTCTGTAGACTAAATATTAAGTCTACATAGAAAAATCTATAAAAATGTGAATTTGTGTATTATTCATTAAGTTTTTTTAAGATTTTTTTTTCCGATAGTGAGTATAAGTTAATCCTACTGGTCTTGAGTGATTTTGAAAAGAAAATCTGATATAATTATGAAACTATCAACTTTTTGGTTTGACTATGTAGTTAAATAATTAGTGTAGATGTCTTTGTAAGTCTAGTTCTGTAATTGGAGGTTATGTGAAACTTATGTTGAATTTGTGGATCTTGAGTCACTTTTATGGGCGACTCTTGTATTACATTGTTTTAGAGTTGTGTTAAGTGATGAACCTATGTTAAACTTGGGGATCTTAATTTTTTTTTTTGTATTTTTTTAAAGGTTGTATTAAACAAGTCTGCTTTCTAACAGGTAGTTTGATACAAAAGAACAATCACCAAAGTGGTCATCGCTGAATATGTAAGTTATTACATAATACATCAGTTTGATACAAAGAGAACAATACAATGTAGCCTCGTACAAAAGTACAATACAAATGTCTATTACAAACATCTTATTCTCTCTCATGATAATGATCAAAAACTTCATCTATCTTCCAATTCTAGCCAAAAAAGTGGTTGCACATTCACCAAAGTGGCCATCGCTGAATATGTAGCTTGTGACATGCATGCTTGATCCTTATAATAAGCATGCTTTAAGACAATCTCGTTTATCTACAAAAGTAGATTAAACACACATATTTAGAGAATATTGATCTAGAAAGTCAAAGTAGCACCCGTATACGTAAATAGAAGAAGCCTAGTAGAAGCATTTTTTTCTTCTTACCCACATGATGGCTGTTAACCGTGTGAATTCATCAGGAAAAGAAGCTCTTCGCACCAGTATTTCAGTCATGCGACCATAATATACAGCCTGTAGTAAACGAGACAAACAAGGGCATTGGTGCGTCAAGGCCAATAAACACTCACAGGCTAAACAAAAAAACAACATGGATACAATTACATCCTTTTACCTTTGAGCAGCTTAGAATCAAGCACATCCCCTATGCTTGTGATCGAGAGAATGAAGCACATCCCAATTAATGCATCCCAAAGTTTCCTCAATGAATATACAAAGATTTATATTAGCTGAGATACAATCACTAAGAAAACATTGTCCTAACACAACGAAATAACAATAGCTCGAGAAAATGTATACAGTTACAAGTTACAACGATGTCCTCAGTCCTCAGCTGGTTTGGTGCAGTTATTCTCAATGCCAATCCTGAACGTACCTGAAATTGTGGTTACAATTTTTGAAACTGTCAGTTTTCTCCATAATCAATACATTAAATCAGAAATAAAACTCAATCTGAGAAAGAGGGTAAGAGACTTATCTTTGAATCCAACTCCATCTCCTCCCTCGTCTCTGAGCCAAATCCATATCCTCCCTTCTCTTCTCACTAGAGTCCATCTCATCCTTTGATCTCAAAGCTCGAACACACACACGGCAGAACTCCATTGAAGTCGAAGTTAAGCTCTATCTCCTCATCGCCGCTGCTCATCTCCGACTCATCACTCTCCTCACTCCTGAGACTCATGATGCAAAGTAATAAGACAAGAGGTTCTTGATACTGTATAAGAAAGTAGAGAGAGAGAGAGAGAGAGATAAAGAAAGAGAGATTACAACTGGAGAAGACGAGGAGAGGAACGGTGGTGACGAGGTGGACGGAGACAACGTGGATATGGCTGACGGATGGGAGGACGGTGGTGATGGTCATGATGGTGATTCGGAGAGGACGGCGAGTGGGAGAATAAGGAAGAGAAACTCGATAGGGTCAGACTGCCGGAAATCGCCTGTTCTAGAGACTTAAAGAGAGCAACATCGCTAGGTTTTGTGTTTCTTACCAAATTCCACAAAAAATGTATTTATACGTCGGATACTTGATATGGTTAGGTTAAAACTTTTATGGTTTAATTTTGGTTAAGTTTAATTATTTTGGTTTTATAAGTCTATTATAATTTTATAAGTCTATAATAATTTTTTTTTGTTCTTTCTCCTATCTTTTATTATTTAAAAAAATATGTAATTTTTTTTTAAAAAAAAATTGTTATCCATTCTTCTCGTAAATTATTGTTTAATAATGTAAATATATAATTTACCAATTCTTTTAAAAATAGTTATAATATATGATTTCGCATTTTTATTCATAAAAAACTATATTTAATTTAAAAATAATATTTTTTGTAATCAACTAAAGTAGACTGAAAACAACGTCTACAGTGAAATAGACTTTATTGTGAGTCTACGAAACTCTAAACCACAAATCTCTTGATAATCGAAATAGTCTCAATTAATGTATTAAATATCACAAATATCAAACACTAATTTGCAAATTTAAGTCAGTAAAACAAAAAAATCTTAATCTCAATCTAAAATCTAAACCTAAGAAATCTACCACTAAAAGACATAACACGTAACAACCTTTTGTTTATAAACCATGAACATTATCTAGCATATGGTTACCAAATTAGTATATACTCTATAAAATATTCAATTATATAAAATTTTAATTTATTTACTTCATATTATCCATTTTATTAATGATTAATTAAAATTATCACAACAATTATTTTTTATACATTTAAAAAAAATTCAATTATTAGATCAAATTATGGTATAGACTACAAAATAAGTGGTAGACTTCATAAGAGGTCTACATATATGTAGACTTCTTTCTGTTACGTATAGACTTGCGAATGACATAAATATAATATACATTCCTGTTCTTTTGTTTAGTCATAAGAGTTAAATACTATTTTTACTATTTTTTAAGTTGATTTTGTATTTGACTGAAAGTGAGATATACTTTTATATTTGACTTGAATATTTGGATTGGTTTTAGCAATTCTCCCATAAACAAATTAGATCTAGGCAATAAATAAATGCTGTCTCGAGAATATTCTTGCAATTGCTTATACATATAGATAGTCTCCAAAAATATAGATCGTGAAGACTATATGTAAATGCATATATGTACGTACACATTTCTTCGTCACACAGCTATCATAAGTTTCTTTGACCGTACGTACCAAATCGTCACGATCATAGATACAAGGCATGCTCTACCATATAGTCATATAGATCGCTTTTTTTTTGTCAAACAGTCATATAGATATCTATATATCATTCATATAGTATATGATCAGTGCCGTACGAAAAGTTTTAGGGGCCTAAAGCAATTTTTAAAAATAAATTTATTTACAACCGTAATGAAAATAATTTTCTAATATAATATATTATTTTCACCAAATACACAAGTCTAATACTGTAAAAGAATAAGTTTATAACGTAAATATGTTATATTATATCATACAGAAAAAAATACATGAATTTAAAAAATGAATAAATTAATTTTAGAAATTATTTTAAATTTTGGGACCCTAAAAACAATCATATTAATCGGAGACCTGAGGCGAATGCCTTTTTCAATACACTGTAGGCACGTCTCTGTATATGATATGAAACATGGTTAATGTTCTAAAATTCATGATACATTATCACCATCATTCGTTAACAGACAAATTCAGCATATTTACACAGAGACTCTCTCTCTCTCACACACACACACACACACCCATATATATATATATATAGACACACACATATTAGCATACAAATGGTTGTTCTATAATATGGTCTATAATAAATTATTACCTTCCTTTAAAACAAGTTTCATCTTGTGATGTATCTCATTGATCCAAGCAAATTGATTACATGGGAATCGGTATGATTTCACAATATGCTAACAACCATCATGTGTATGGAATTTAATTTCCTGAGTAGAATTTGAAGAAGAACATAGTGATGATACATATATATTTATAAAATTTAAATAAGCCAAACGAAAACACCAATTGAAAAGAGAGAAATCTAGAAGAGACAGCGAATAGAAGAACAAAGGTAGTCTTAACATGAAAAAAAAAAAAAGGAAGTCAAAAGAAAAACACACAAAGATAAGAAAGAGGTAAACAAAGACACTTGGTGTTTCAAAAAAAAAAAAACAAAGACACTTGATTTTATGATTTTCGAGTGAAGATCGCTTTGAAGAAGCGAAGGATCGGACCGAGACGCTTGATTCCCCTACTGGATCTCGTACGCACACGTGGATGACGATACAAACATATATGAGATGATGATGATGATGGTCAAGAATCGATCTAAAAGAAAAAGTAGAGAGATTAGGTAAACCCTAATCTTGATGACGATGATAATCAACAACTTCTTCTTTTTCTTGGGATTCTTGATCTTGGATTTCTGTGATTATGTTTTCCTCTTGGGTACTGGAACTTGGGAGTTGAAGAGAAAAAAGAAGTAGAAGAAGACGACGAAGATGATGATGAAGATGAGGAATCGTCATCATCACTATCATCATGATGTTGGGAATAAAAAGTGGAGGTACAGAGAAAAAGAAAGAAGTGAGGTTGTAATGATGATGAGGGATGAATGGAAGTCAGAGGTAGTGGAGTAAACTTATCATTACTACTTTGAACAAAATGTTTTCTAGCTTCCCTTATTTTTTTCTTTTTTTCTTTTGGACTTCCAAGAAATATTCTAACCCTATCTTATTCCTTGAATCTTTCTTTCTCTTGATTTATGACGAGAGAGAGAGAGATGGAGAGGCAGAAATGCCTTGCGACAACATTAACTTTTTTTCTTCTTCAACTCTAGTTTATTTCTTTATAGAATCTTGTACATATTATGCATACGACCAAAAATAATTCGGTAATAGTTTCATCCAATGGCATAGTTTTTAGCTTTACCAATTTTATAAAAACAGATAATTTTCTTTACTAGATTAATATTTTTTGATGATATTTTGCTATAGAATATTCTCATCTTATATATTAAAACAGAAGTGACAACCTTGATTCATGTATGATTTTTTAAAAAATGGACCTAATGGACTTATTCATAGAAATTCATAATATATTTTAATTCAGACAAATAATAAATAGAATTTTTAAAATATTATAATCATAATATTTTTGATATCTTTTCATTTTAAATATAAATATATTTATTTTAAAATTCTAACAAATCTGTTTAAAAAGATTTTTACAAGATTTTTATTTTCGAAATTAGTTTAAAATATTATTATACATTAATATATTCAGTTATATAAAATGAAAAATAAAAAAATATATGATATTTTATTTATTATATAATCATAATCAATCATATTAAAATAAAATTATTATATTGAGCTAAATATAATAAAATTGTATTAAATTTATATATTTATATATTTTATTTTCGTAATTATAAAATATTTATGTTCAAAAATAAAATCTAATATGTTGGTAAGATGGGTTAACATTATCAAACTATATAATACATGTATAAAAATTAACATGTATTTCTTTAAAGTTAATAATATAAAATCTTTGTAACTACTTTCATCATAATATATTTTCATTTTAAATATAATATATATTTATATATTATATTTTAAAAATTCTAATAAATTTGTGTAATATTTAAACAATAACTTAATGTATTTTAAGTTATCCTTTAGAAATGAAAATAAATAAATTATATCCTGTTTTATCTACTTTTGTAGTCATGATCATGTTAAAATATAATTATTATACTAAAATAAATATGATAAAATTATATTCAATTGATAAATTTTTAAATTTTATTCTCATAAATATAAACTATTTATTTAAAATATAATATGATGATAGAACGGCTTAGAATTAATAAACTATATAATACATGTCTAAAAATTAACATATTTTACACTTTTATATATACAATAATAAATTATCTAAAATGAATAAGCATAAAAATATTGGTAAAAAGAAATCCAGTTTTGAAATACGGGTCAGAATTTAGCATAAATTAAATACAAAATATTTTTTAAATATATTTTCTCATGAATATATTAATTTGCTTGATAACTAAATGCAAATACATTAAGATAAATATATAATATAAGAAGTGGAAAATACATAAGGTTTAAACAATTAATTAATTATAACATGTAAATTGTAAAATTATTGTATTTGAAATAGTTATATAAATATTTAAGTATATGATTAACATTAAAAATATATACCACTTATGTTCTAAAATAATAATTTATGTATAGAAAAGTGAAAACAAACACCCGTGCGGTTGCACGGATCAAAATCTAGTATATTCTTACAAACCAGCATTTTATTAATTAAAATAATTAAATATTTTCTTTTGTAAATATGAATAATTATTTACCATTTTGTTAACTTATAAACGATTAACAAATGACGGTAACATTATCTTACTTACTACTAGTTTGTATTAGCTTCATGATTTTCATCGTTATCTCATCACACATGTTTAAATCTACATAATATAGATGTTATTTAGAATAAATATAAATATGTATCAACAATTTTACTGAATATTTCTGCACACTTAATATAACATTCAGTCAAAAAAATTCTTATAGCACAAATACAAATCCAAGTGAACGAGGTGTAAATAAAGTGGCTACTAGAAGTCTAGAACATGTCGCTAAATCATGAAGCTGGTTGAAATTGTATTTCCTCAAATCTTAGTCTGTCATTTAATTAGATCCATAATGATATTCTCCATAACCAGAACTTGGAAAAGAATTATTATCTCACTCATCCGATAATTAACCTCTGCTTCACATAAGTTGTATGTATTGATAAGTATAGATTAGTTAACCCTATAAATATATATCTTATATATTAAAATAGAAGTCACAACTTTGATTCATGTGTGATTTAAAAAAAAAAGAACTTAGGGCATGACTGGTTCAAACGCAGCGGTTGCGGTTGCTGGAGTTTGTGGATGCGGACGGTTGCGGTTTCTAGCGGTTTTAAGAGATTTGTATGACTGGTACTGCGGTTAAAAATTGGTGCGTTTACAGGTAACTTATGACTGATTAACTACCAAATGCGGTAACAATCAAATAATAAATTAACAATATTTACATTTAATATAATTATAAAAATATAAAAATCATAAAATTATAATAAATATAAATTTTATATTTAGAAAGTTATAATTTTAATTTTTAAAAATTTATTAAAATTGTTTTTATTATAAAATTTTATAATATTAATTAAAATATAATAGATATATTTTAATATTTTCATAATTTCAATTTTAAAATTTTTATTAAATTTTTTACTTTTATATATATATTGTTTTAAAAAAAAGAAAATTCTTTTACCCTCCCGCAACCACCCGCAACCGCAAACACTAGCTGGAGCCAGCTTTTGAATTTATGAGATACGAAGCGGTTTGAAGCGGTTTAGAGCGATTTGAGTGATTGCTGTAAACCGCCGACAACCACCGACAACCGCTACCAACCGCAAAAGCTGCGTTTGTGGGTGGTAGCGGGAAAACTAGTCATCTCCTTAGTGGACCATCACTAAAAATCATTTATCATTTATTCATTTATTACTACTAATATGGCTTATTATATCATTCCCAAAAATTCTGTTACACGCATAGGTTTGGTTTACAAACCAATATTTGCTTTCTTAATTATTGTAATTGTAAATTATTATCAAACCAATGCATCAACGTTTTTGCTCAACCGTAAATATAAATCATTAGCTAACAGTCCTTTGGACTAAAACATTAACGTACATTGTAAATGTGAGTTGTTTGTTATTTAAAAAATGAATTAGAACCTCTGTTATATTCACTTACACGTTATATAATATATGATCAAGTGATGATCCACCTCTTACACATTTCCTTGAAGCATTTCACTTGTAAAGAAACATTAAACCGGCGGTTTTAATTTTCAACTTCTTACACATTATATACATAGATGATCACATATTCATCACACTGATGCGGTAAATAAAACAAAATACTTATTATACTAAATATTTATATAAAAATAAATGAAAAGAAAAACCTTGCGCGGATCGAGATATAGATCTTTCTCTGATTATAGTCGTTTCACACTGATCCGATAAATAAAATAAATAACTATATGTGTAATATTTTTGAATATGACAGTAAAACAATATTTTACTAATCTATATATATATAGTTACGATTTTAATAATGAAATAATAATCCAAAATTATATATATATATATATATATATATATAGAAGAAGATACAAATGCATTTGAAATTTTGAAACAATTTATTCAATAAAAAATATACCGTATACTTATCATGTTTTAAAAATTGATAGATATATATATATATATATATATATATATATATATATTATAATATATACCGATTTAGAAATGAAAACAAAATTTTATATAAAAAAAAATGAAAACAAATACCCTCGCGGTTGCGCGGATCGAGATCTAGTCAATCATTAAAAATGAAGATAAAAATTGGTTAGTGTAAACATGAAAAATGGTATTATGAATGTGGTATTTGTGGCAATTTCCCTAGAAAAAGGGTCTTCATCATCCTAGAAAAAAAAGTCTTCATCGTATATATATTCATCTGTGTTGTGTATACATTCATATGTATGTGTTAAATTAAATTTCTAATATTATTGTGCCTTGGAAGGCCACACTTTCCGCCACACACCTAAGTGGTCCATATCTATAGGTGATAGCTGAAATTCATTTGGCCTGGTGTGAGCTCGAAAAATTAATCGATGACCTTAAAATCAGACCAAACCAAAAAATTACAAATAGCCAAAAAGTTCATATATATTCAGAACCAAACAAATTGAAACTGAACCAAAACCCGAAAACAAAATAGATACCAGAATATCTAAAATATAGCTTAAAATCTCTGTCTAAGCTTATTATGGAGGTTGTTAACTATCTATGTCGTGACGGAGTGCACTCTTGGAGCTCGGAGATAAACATTCCGGATGCAAACTTAGCCTTCTCCACCACCGATCAAAAGAGTGGATTTGGTGGAGTTACATGAGGAAAAGAGGAGACGAAATTTGGAGCAGTCAGACAGGCTTGGCGTACTTGATGCTTCTGTCCAGAGAGAAAGAGAAGTGCAACTGCTAAGGTTTTGATAAATATGAATCTAAATGCAGATGTGTTCAAAAATAACGATGAACATGATTTATTAGAACAGAATCACCTTAGCATCCTGGAGGAGCATATCTAAATCCATGAGTTCGCCACCATGTTTGATGTTTCTGGCTAACTTTCTAACTTTCGGTCTTCAGATCAGCAAGAATGAGTTTACTAAGAAGAAAGTTTAGATTGTAATAAGATTGCTGAGGATGATGTTTATGGGAAGAAGAGAGACCTTTTTATAGGTGAACTTTCACCGCCTTGAAGGGAGATGAGAAGTTTTGAATAGTAATCGTGTATTGGGTCCAAGGAGTAAAGAAAGCTGTTAATAGTGATGAACCACTTAATCCTGTAATGTATCAGAAGCAATGAATCGGAGATGAAACGCCAGGAAAGAGACCTACAAAGATATCCAACACAAATATTTGACACGGGCAACCACTTAGAACCTCCATTGGAGTTTGACCTAGTCAAGTTTATAGAACGACGAACTCTAAAACTCATCGAAGAAGAAGAAGACGAAAGTCTTAAGATGGTAAACTATTAGATTTTGTTTGGTTAGTCCAAAAAATGTGTTTCCTTGCCCACAAAATAATTGAACGTTAAAGCCCACCACGAAATCAATCATATAGCCCATTTAAAGAGATCTGTAATGAAAGAAACAAAATTGACGATAAAAGCCCAGCAAAAACCGATTACGTAGTGATTTAAATGAAGTGGTGCGTTTTGGAAAAACGGGACACGTATCACGATCAGAAGACTCGATTTTCAGACGTGGCAAACGACGTGGCAGCACTAGGAGGGAGGAAACCCTTCTTTATATATATAGATAGATTTAAAGTTGTTTGTCACACCCTCTCTTATAATATGTGTCAATCAAATGATAAAAGAGATCCATTTTTTTAAGGGATCCATTTCTCGTTTTTATCTGTTAGTATATAAATATGTATGTACTAAATTAGAATAAAAAGTATATATATATATATGAGAATGCTTATTTAAGAAAATATATACATCAAATATTAATAAAATATATTTCATTAATTAAGAATTAATATGATTTTGCATTAGTCAACTAAAATAATAAATCTAATTTTTATAGATGTAGTTTGACCTTATATATAATAATTATTTTAATAAATATATTCATAAACTATACATATACAGAATTTTTTCTTTCAATTTATTCACATAAATATAGTTTACAAAGTTCGACATTAAAAAACTGTAAACACATGATATGGTAAAATTGTTATAACATACTTAATAATATAATTTGCACAAATTTGTTAATGGTTATCTCACACTAATATTATTTGTGTCATTTTTAATTTATAGATATGACGTCTAATAACCGACAAAACACAATATTTTCCGATGACAAAGATATACATTTTTCTAATATAACATTTTCTATTTTCTGAAAGTAATTTAAACACAGAGACCAAAAATACGACAAATGAAAATCACATGAAAAACATTAGAGATAATATTTCATATATGTTATGAGCAAATCAAAATATTTTTCATTAAATTATCTTACATTTGTTTGTATATTGTTTATATATTATGTATTTTGGTGTAATTTTTATTATTTAATTATATATTCAATAATTTTTGAGCTGTTTTTGTCAGTAATAACTATAATAAATTACTTGATTTGCTTTGATCAGTATCTCTCCTGCATTATCCGCTTGATATAAATCTTTCATGCATGATCTGCTTGATCTGCATCTCTCCTGCATAATCAATCTGAATGATCTGCACTTGTTCTATTTGATTTACATGATCTGCTTGATCTGTACCGCTTGAACTGCTTTTACCATTCGAAGCTTACTCTCACCATGTATTTTTTTTTATCAATTTCTGTAGCTAATTAATTGTCTTGTCAGCTGAATTTACTAACAAAAGGAAAAAAGCTGTTTCTGACCGCATTTGAAAATTAAATAGGTTTACTAAAATAGTGCTAATACATGAGCTTTATTGGGTTTAGTTAAAGAAGGAGAATTTTGACAGTCCATCTAAATTCATACTTCTATGTTTTACTCTGTAAAGTACGATAGTCAGATGACAGTACACTACAAGAAAACAACGTAATTCTGACGGACATTCTGACGGAAAATGAGATCCTCGGAATATTCCGACGAATTTCCGAGGAAACTCAAAATTTGGGTTTCTTTAGAATTTCTTCGGAATATACCGATGAAATACGGAAGAAATCATATCCCTCGGAAAACACCGACGAAAATCCGAGGATATATTATAGCCGTTAGAGAGCCGTTGGGGGATTTTAAAAATTCTGAGGAAATTCCGAGGAAAGAGCCGTTGCCATCGGGATTCCGTCGGAATTTCCTCGGTACTATCGGCAGCATTTCATCTATAAATACCCGCACCCCCCCATCCTCTTCATTCACTCCATTTCTTCATCCTCTCACATACTATATTTACACACGAATTTGATAGAAAAAAAAATGTCTTCTTCAAATTATTATCGTTCTTGGATCGATCGACCTCATTTGGATCCGAAAACGAGATTGCTTACAGAAGAATACCAACGAGGTATAACCGAATTCATGGGGTTAGTTCAACAACAACCGGAAGCAGAAACGGGTATGTTAAGATGTCCTTGCTCTAATTGTAAAAATATAAAGATTATTAAAGAGTGGGATGTTTGGACTCATCTATATTTGAATGGGTTTACACGAAGTTACAAAATTTGGTATCATCATGGAGAAACTGATTATTAATATGGTAGTACTAGCGAACCTCAACCTGTGGTTAGGTTAGAAGAACCAATTAGAATGGATGTAGATTATGGTGTAGGTACTGAGCAGATGGTAAATGATCATTTTAGAGGGGAAGATTTACTCAATGCATAAGCTATGAGATTTTATGATATGTTGGATGCTGGAAAGCAACCCTTGTACGAAGGTTGCAGAGATGGTCATTCATCTTTATCATCTGCAACAAGACTGATGAGCATTAAAACAGATTATAATTTGGCTGAAGACTGTGTGGATACGATTGCTGATTTTGTAAAAAGTATTCTACCTGAGGATAATGTAGCCCCTGGTTCATACTAAGAGGTTCAAAAACTAGTAGCTGGTCTTGGTTTATCGTATCAGGTAATAGGTGTATGCAACGATAACTACATGATTTATTGGAGGGCGGATGAACAGCGGGTTACATGCAAATTTTGTAGAAAGGCTCGTTATAAAGATACGAGTGGAAGAGTTCCAGTGCCATTTAAAAGGATGTGGTATTTGCCTTTGACGGAAAGGTTGCAGAGGTTGTATCAGTCTGAACGCACAGCACAACCAATGAGATGGCATGCAGAGCATTCAACAAATGGTGAGATTAGACATCCTTCAAATGCAAAAGCGTGGAAGCATTTCCAATCAACATATCCTGACTTTGCGTGTGAGAGAATAAATGTCTACCTTAGATTATGTACTGATGGTTTCAGCCTGTTTGGCAAGAGTGGAAGACAGTATTCTCTATGGCCAGTAATTCTTACACCATACAACTTACTGCCAAACTTGTGTTTGCGATGAGAGTTTTTGTTTCTCTCCATTATCGTTTCCGGACCAGAGCATCCTAAGAGATCACTTGATGTGTTTCTTCAGCCACTAATATATGAGTTGCAACAACTATGGGCTCAAGGTGCTGAAACATACGATGTTTCAAGTAAAGAAAACTTTCAATGCGGGTAGTACTTATGTGGACAATAAGTGATTTTTCAGCATATGGTATGTTATCTGGATGGACAACGCATGGAAGGCTATCATGTCCATATTGTTAAGATAACACTGATGCTTTCCAACTAAAACACGGAAGGAAAACGTGTTGGTTTGACTGTCACAGGAGATTCCTACCACCTGATCATCCATATCGTAGGAGTAGGAATTTGTTTACGAAGAACAAGAGGGTGTTTGACAGTCCACCTCCGGAAATTTGTGGGGCAGATTTGTCCACACAACTAAGAGATTTTGGTGCAGAAAGGACGCCAGACCAAGGTGGACATGTGCATTATCCGGTAGATGCTGTTGGAGAACTACATAACTGGCACAAAAAGAGTATTTTCTTGGATCTGCCATACTGGAAGGATCATCTGCTGAGGCATAATTTAGATGTCATGCATATTGAGAAGAACTTTTTTGACAATCTCATGAACACGATCCTTAACGTTCAAGGTAAAACAAAGGATAATTTGAAGTCAACACTGGATTTAGTCGATATATGTGCTCGTTCAGAACTTCATGTTGATGAGAATGGTAGGGCTCATTTTCCTATATACCGACTTGATACAGAGGGAAAAGATGCGTTCTTTGATTGGATTTCAAACGATATGGAATTTCCAGACGGTTACGCATCTAATTTGCGTAACTGTGTCGACATAAAGAAAGGAAAGTTTATCGGCTTGAAGAGTCACGATTGCCATGTAATGATGCAGCGCCTCCTTCCGTTTGCCTTCAAGGAACTATTACCACGAAATGTTCATGAAGCAATTGCAGGGATTAGTGCTTTCTTCCGCGATATATATGCTATTAATAGGTGTCTGCTGGTATGACCAGAGGTGAAACATTTGACGATTGGATACACGAGATGGTGCGTGGACCAGAGTATGTTCTGAAGTCATATCCGAGATTTTGTACTCGAGGATATGCATTCACAACTCAAAAGAAGAGACGTTCGAATACGACTTATGATGCTGGCGTTTGTTCTGCATCTGGAGATGATGTATACTACGGAAACATACAGGAGATTATAGAAATCAAGTATCCGGGCATGGTTGGATTGCGCTGTATTGTTTTCTATTGTGATTGGTACGACAACACTCCAGATCGAGGTGTGAGAACAGATGCATTTGGTGTTACATTAGTACATTCGAGGCGAAAGTTGCAATATGATGATCCTTTCATTCTTGTTTCTCAGGCCGATCATGTAATTAAATATACATATATTAATTATTCATAATGATTCATCATCATGTGTATTAATAACACTTATTTACAAATTAAATAATTTTTTAAATGTTACAGGTTTGTTATATCAAGTACCCCCGGGTTAGGAACAGAGATGATCCATGGGTCACTGTTACATCACTTAACCCGAGAGGCCGAGTTCAGGGAAGTTCTGAGCTGGAAGACCAACTACAACCAAGCACATCCGGAAACTTAAGTGCAGCTGAAGATTTAGCTGCAGTTGGCCTTGTAGTCGATTTAACCGACTTTGGAGAGGAAGTCGTCGTTCACGTAGAGGATGAACGAGATATTGGATAGTTTCACCAAGATCCAGATTCAGATTCATCTGGTGATGATGACTCGGAAACAGAGTAGCATCGCCTTTTTTTTTAATATAAGAATACCGAGGAAATTCCGAGGGATAATAGGATTTAGGGATTTCCTCGAAATTTCCTCGGAATAGTCCGAGACTTTTCCGACGATTCAGGGCTTTGCTTTTAGATTTTACAAAACGTTTTTTGTATATAAATTCGATTTTTGGATTTATAAAAGATGATTTCATATTTATAAAAATATTTATATTTATTAAAACTAATTTTGTATTTATAAAACATTTTTTGATTTATAAACACTATTTTATTATTTTTTGTATTTATAAAAACTATTTTTAAATATACAAAAAGTTTTTTGTATATAAATTCGATTTTTGGATTTATAAAAGATGATTTCATATTTATAAATATATTTATATTTATTAAAAATAATTTTGTATTTATAAAACATTTTTTTGATTTATAAACATTATTTTTTCAATTAATATTTATTAAAACTATTTTTAAATATGTTTTTTTTTTAAATTTAGATATTTATTATAACTAATTTTAAATATTTTTTCAATTAATATTTATTAAAACTATTTTCAAATATGGTTTTTTTAATTTACAGGGATACTGGTGATCAGATCCGGGCCCGACCTCGTCGTGCCTCACCACGAGGTCGTAGTGGTACGGGGAGCCACTCTTAGGGTTCGTCCAACCACTCTCGGGGTTCGTCCAGCCACTCTCGGGGGTCGAGCAGCCACTGTCGGGATTCTTCATTTCCCGCTCTGGTTCTTGCTCCCGCTGCTGCACCCCCTCCCGTTGCTGCACCCCCTCCCGTTGCTGCATCCCCTCCCGCTGCTGCACCCCCTCCCGCTCCTCCAGTCGTTCCGGGAGTGATGACTGTTACCCAGTTGGTTCAACAGCCCGGTCGTGAGCATCTTCTATATCTCACTCCGTGTCCAAAGGGACGACGTCAAACATGGTAATTAAAAGTCTTTTTTTTCCTTTTATTAAAATTTGATTCATTATTAATAATTTGTTCCTTATATTAGGTTCAACCGATCCGGGAACAGGAACAGCGCATGGATCAACCGTATGATGTACTCAAACCTCAGCAAGGGACAACTGACTTTCACTCACTTCCCTCCCGAGGACCAGGAGATGTGGTTTCGTCAGTTTGCGGTAAGTATTCTAATTTTTTTACTTATATTTTTAATCTTTAATATAAAATTTCTACTAATTGGGTTTTTTTTTCAGCAAGAGTTCACCTGGAATCCCGATCACACAAACTTTATCCATGACAACTTCGTCCATAAAGTTATAGACAACTATGGGAAGCAGATCTACGAGTGGAAGCAGAAGTGGCTCATCAACAAGGTTTTTTTTTTTTAATTTATTAAACAATTTTTTTAATTTATTAAACTATTTTTGGATTATTAAACTATTTTATTTTTTTTTATTAAAAAGTCCCGAAGTCGATCAACCATACGGTCTGGGAGGAGTTGTGTGTGCATTGGGATAAGGACGAGACGAAAGATACCTCCGTGACCAACTCCGCCAACCGCAAGAGCGATCGTGGCGGGAAGGGCATGTACAAGCACAATTTGGGTGCCTAGACTATTGCCACTCTAGGGGATCGCTTGGTAAGTTCAATCTCTTTTTTTTTTAATTATTTAAGTATTTTTATTTTATTTTTTATGCATTTTTTCTAATTTCTAATGTTTGTTTAACTTTTATTTTTTTCAAGGCGGATGAAAATGATGGCGAGCCGGTTGATGATTTCGTCCTAATGAAGACGGCACATACCAACAAGCACACCGGGGAGATTGATGATGGTGTTGTGAGGGATGTGATCAGCCTGATCGAAACTCAGAAGGAAGACGAAGAGACCCGTCTATCTCAGCTTCAAACCGACCTGGACGCTACTTCGACGGCTTCGACCAACTTGTCCCGGATTCGAATCAACGAAATCGTTGAATCGGTATGTTCTTTATAAAAAAGTATTTCTTTATTTTCATTTTATCATCTTTTCTATTATTTAAATTTGTTTATTTTCTATTTCAGTCGGTTCCAAAGAAGAAGGGACGTTTGTTCGGTTTGGGTCGTCGAGCCCGGTCGGTTTCTCCTTCTGCACCACAACCCTATGTTGATCCAGAAGGGCTTATGGACCAGTTGAAGGACAAAGATGACCGCATAGCTGCGTTGGAGCAAAAGATGGCGGATCAAGAGGCGGGATGGGAGGCAACGAGGAAGCAGAACGAGCAAATGATGGAGATGATGTACCCGAACGAGCAGTTCCCGTAGTTTCTTTTTTTTTTTTCAAAAACACTGAATGTTTTATTTTGGTTTGTACAACTTTGAATATTATCTAATATGTTTTCTATTTCAATTTTAATTTTATATTTTCAAATTTCAAATAAAAAAAAAAATTTTAATTTAAAAAAAAATTAATTTTGGGAATATTCCGAGGAAGTGTATCCCTCGGGATATTCCGACGACAACTTCCTCGGAATATTCCGAGGGACGTAGGTCCTCGAAATATCCCGACGGATACACTTCCTCGGAATATTCCGACGGCTAAGGTTTCTCGGAATATTCCGACGGCCGAGGTTCGTCGGAATATTCCGATACCTCTTTTCTCTCGGAATGTTTCGAGGACCGTTCCATCGGAAAACTCCGAGGAGATACCGACGAACAGTCCTAGGAAATGTTTCTTTGGAATGTCCTTGGAATCTTTAATTCTCGGTATTCCCTCAGAATTTTCCGAGGAAATTCCGAGAAAATTTTACTTTCGACGAAATTTTCCGACGATAATTCTCGTCGGTATGTTCTCGGAATACCGTTATTCCGAGGACATACCGACATATTTGTCGTCGAAATCCCGGTGTTTTTTCTTAGTGGTAAAAAATAGTAAAGACAGAGGAACCAAAATTATGAATCTCAGGAAAGGTAGTGCCTTGAGACCAGAGAGGGAAGTAATGTGTCTTTTCCATGAAAAGGCGAAAACTTCAAATGCAATTATCTTTCTGCCATGTTTTAAAAGTTATATTTCTCTTATATTAACAACAAGTTTTCGGAAACAATATACTCCACCTAGTAATAAAGCAATGAGACTTCTTGAAATTCGGAATCCCCCCTCTCAAAAGTGTTAATATGTCAGCATTATTTGTTTATTCAAGGTTTAAGATTATTTTAAACAATATATAAGTAATTAAATAGTAGTGTGATGTATGCGCATGATAAACTTTATTGATGCCAAACAAGTAAGTTTTAATTTATTCCCCGAGTTGCATTAATTTGTTTACAAATATTGGACACATTTACATGATTTATTAGTAAATTTGATCTTGTACCTTAGTTGTATGTGAAATATATTTAAAAGGAAAAAGACTAGCAATTTATCTCGTACGACTTCATATCATAGTATTGAGTTCGATTACTAAGTATTCCCTAATTTCTTAGACATTATTTGAGAAATGATTTACCATGTTTTATAACCATATATTTAAAAGGAAAAAGACTAGCAATTTATCTCATACGACTTCATATCATAGTATTGAGTTCGATTACTGAGTATTTCCTAGTTTCCTATAATACATTATTTGAGAAATAATTTACCATGTTTCATAACCACAATGATTTTAAAAGTAAAATGATGATGACATATTAACGATGATGACATAGGTTGAAATTAATTCTAACATAGACATTTACATTTAATGTTGATTTATATTTTTAGCAACTTTTTAGAATATGATAATAAATCATATATAATCATTAATATAACAATAAATAATATAATACTAGAAATAGAAAATATTATATTTTTTTTTAATTTTCTTAATTTTAATTTTTTGTTTATTTTGTTTATTTTTTTAATTTTTTTAATTATACATTTTTAATTTTTATAATTATATTTTTTGTTATTCAAATATTTGTTTTCAAATGTTATGCAGTTTTCTACACAACTGTAATTTTCTTATTCAATATCATTAGTTTCTTTTTAATATCTACAAATTTTAGAAATATTATTTTTTACGTTTTGATAGTTATATACCTAACAAAAATTCCTCTTAATTTCAAAGAATTTTATTAATATATATTAACCAAAAATAGATTAAAAATCTTTCCAAAATTATAATTCTAAATATTTACATACATATATATATATATATTAATTAAATATATACATATGTATTAAGTTTAAATTTAAATAAAACAATAATTTTATCTTAAATTTTTACATGATTAAATTAAAATTTATAATTAAATACTGTAAGCAAATAATAAATCTAAAATTAACAAAATTTTATTTTTTAAATAGAATTTAAATTATAAAAATTTATTTATGCATATGGTGCACGCAAAAATCTAGTTGAGGGTTGAGTAATAAGTATGGAGTATCGAGTATCCAATATTGAGTATCGAGTAATAGATAGGTTGAGACTCAGTTGATAAGAAAAGAGAGAGATGGGGGATAAAAAGTAGATCCGTGAACCATCAACCTCAGCTCTCATATTTATATAAAATATTAATATAGTTACCTCTTTCTCTACCAGAGACTCCACTCACCTTCATGATGAAAGTTAGAAATCATTGTCATGGACTACAAGAATGGTACTCCTAGACTAAAGAAAATAGCTAAAGGTAACTCATAACGGGTCAAACGTTTTATGTTTGCCACATCATCTTCCTTTTTTTGTAAATTTGCCACATCATTTCCTTTTTTTTTTATGAATGAGTTTAACATTGTTGTTGGACTAAGCTGAATCTTGAGGATGACTTATATCAAATCAATTAACTTGAGCTAGCAAAAAAAAACAATTGTTAAAACAGGTTATCACACGACATGTTATTGCTCAACTACGGAATATATCGACCAGTGCTGCGGTTCTGAGAGAGAGAGAGAGAGAGAGAGAGAGAGAGAGAGAGAGAGAGAGAGAGAGAGAGAGAGAGAGAGAGAGAGAGAGAGAGAGAGAGAGAGAGAGAGAGAGAGAGAGAGAGAGAGAGAGAGAGAGAGAGAGAGAGGAGAGAGAGAGAGGTATGGGCTCGTGCTTTGGTCTGAAAATTGACCAAAGGAAGGAACAATTGGAATTCTGAAGAAGCCCTCGAAACTCGGAGGATGTTTTGGATACAAACTAGAAGATATTTAACGATGTAGCTTCAATCTCAGATTCATGTTCTCCAAGCCAACTTCATCGTCAAACTCCAAGGCATTTACAAGATCATGGTGGAATGTTATGTCGTCGACGTCAACGTGTTGAACGAGGTGACTGAGTCTGAAACTAGAGAGAGAGAGAGAGAGAGAGAGAGAGAGAGAGAGAGAGAGAGAGAGAGAGAGAGAGAGAGAGAGAGAGAGAGAGAGAGAAGGTATGGGCTCGTGCTTTGGTCTGAAAATTGACCAAAGGAAGGAACATTTGGAATTCTGAAGAAGCCCTAGAAACTCGGAGGATGTTTTGGATACAAACTAGAAGATATTTAACGATGTAGCTTCAATCTCAGATCCATGTTCTCCGAGCCAACATCAACGTCAAACTCCAAGGCATTTACAAGATCATGGTGGAATGTTATGTCGTCGACGTCAACGTGTTGAACGAGGTGACTGAGTAAGTGAGAAATCAAGGGCGAGTTGGTGGAATCTTGAAGCTACCAATTACTAATGGTAGCTAATGGGTTTCTTCAGCTGGATATTCTCATGATCATCAATGGTATTGCCTTGAAGACATCTCTCAAGATCTCGAGTATTTAATTTGAATCCAGCGTTTACTGGAAATAAGGCAATAATTTGGTGGTAAATTATTTATAAGATGTTTTTAAGAGAGATTACAAGAGAAAATACTAAGAATTTTGTAAAAGAGTTATGAATTTGGAAAGAACAATAAACCTATGGAAAACCTAGTTCTTGTGGCAACTTCTATGTGTTTGTGAATGTCGCCCCTATTTATAGCCGATCTCCTTCCTTTTTTCCTTCAAGTCGACGCACCCCTTTGACCGCCTCTTAGTTAAGTGGTCCAATTAGTTCCGTTTACTTGATGAGCCTTTTTGGGAGATGTAATCCATCTCCAACAATAAGTCCTCCAGTTAATCGTGAAAGAAAAAGTCAATTTCACGAACTACCAAAAGTGGGTCTTGAAAGTAAAGAACTCGACACTTTGTCCTTCAAATATGGCCTAGTTTCCATCTTGGTGATTCCAATGATCACAAATGTTTTACTGTCAACCGCTTAACATGATTCTCAGTTATTTGCTAATTTTGCATACCAATTAAACCACTAAACAGTACCTTGTTTGCCAAAAGAAAAGGAATCTTTTTCCATTTGAAACGCGGTAATCGTAGCGCCGTTAGGGTTGTAGCCCTAATGATGATTGTTGGAGCACGAGTTATCACATAAATCGTGTCCAGTAAAGACCCAATCAAAACAAGCGGAAACTGCGGTGAAGACATAATCATTCAATGAAGCCCATCTATTGTGTCCAAAGGGTAACCTCACATCCCGAGGTAGCGAGCTCCGAGTCTACATATAAAAACCAAGACCTGGTCACCTTGCGGTCAATCAGTTGATCAACAGACCGAGATATGCGGAGCAAGACATGGTACATGTGCCTTAGATACGTAGAGTAGTTGAAACGAACTGACGAGTATAAAAAACAAGGCCAAGATCATTATAGACATATGTTTTTGACTTACTCGCCTTAGACCAAGAATACTCTCCTTCGAGTTGTGTTATCTTGTGCTTTGTTCTTTGTATTCATCATATTCATCTATCTTATTAAAACTCAAGTACAAATTAGGTTTGTTTGGAAACATGTATAGCAATTTTTTAAAAAAGTTTGTTTTGAAACATGGATTGTAGTTAAGAAAAAAATTTGTTTGGAAAAATGGATTGCAGTTTTAAAAATGAGGTTTGTTTGCAAATATAGATTGTAGTTTTAAAAAATAGGTTTGTTTGGAAACATGGATATCAGTATATTAAGAAGAAAAAAAGTAATGGACTTATATTCTTAAGAAAATTTGGAAGTCCATTATATTGTAAGAAACCGTCTATCTGGTACCTAATCGGGTCGGTTCATGTCTGTTTGGGTTTCGGGTTTCCGGAGTCAAAAATTTCAGCCTCATTCTAATATTTCTAAATTTCAGTTCGGGTTCGCTTCGGATTTTTGCGGGTTTGGTTCGAGTTCGGATAACCCATTTAAATTACTTTTAAAATTTTAAAATTCATTATATCTTTATATACTTTAAATTTCTCAAAAATTATAAACAAAATAATGTATTAAATATAAATTTGAATAACATATGTCAGAATACCTAAACTTGACATATAAATTATTTTAGTTCAAATATTTATTAGATAATCAATAATAATTTTAAGTATTTTTGGTGTTTTAAGTATAGTTTTACTATTTTATATATTTACTATTTATTATTTGTATATATTTTCAAGTATTTAAACCAGCTTAAAAGTATCATATATATTATAGATGTATTTATATATATTAAATCTGAAAATAATTAATATATATATATATATATATATATATATATAAAGTATCCCTTATATATTAAAAGAAGAGCATTGCAATTAATGCGTTCACACCAATATTGACACGTGTCGTTTATAGAGACACTCTCACATATTTGTTTACTTATTTTTCATCTTTTGGAGCATCTTGGCATTTTTTTGTGTAATCTTCTTAACGAGTTTTTAATTATAAACTAGCCTGAGGATTGAAACACTTTCTAAATAGTTTGTAATCTTCTTCACACCTTCGAGGTTTCAACATATCTCATCAGACATCAGGTGATGACAATTTTTATAGACAAAAAGGATTATAAATTGCAAACTGAGATGAAAAGAACAGACAAAATAAAGAAATCCAACAAATCCGTTAGTCTACTGAACATAGAAGTCTCCTCTTCCTTCTTCGCATGGCCTACACGACGATCCATCTAGGTTATTCTCGACGAGGTTCTTGAGATGGGGACTTTAGTCGTGGACAAGCGTCATGCAAACTGAGATGAAAAGAACTGTGTTTCTCGATCGAACCTGTGAGAAATCCAACGCATCCGTTAGTCCATTGTTGAAGTCTTGAAGAGGAGAAGAGAACCTATAAGTTTTTGTTCATTAGATCGGCTTTGTGAGGCGACTTCTTTTGCATCTTTGTGCGTAGCTGTTGATTATTACTATCAAAAAGAGAACTTTTCTCCATTGTTTCGTCAAGCTTAGAATTATCGTTATTACAAACTACTGCAGCTCACGAACTCTTCTCCCCTTTCTTTCGTCAAGCTCACGAACACAAATGATAACATTTTTACATTGCCAATGATAATACTTTTACGTTTGCATGGCTGGCTAGCACACTCTTACCTACCATACATTCTTTTAAGCATACTATTTATTCTTTATTATCACGTATAAATTAATGGAGGCGGTGCATGCGAAGGCAAAAATGGTCGAAGTCTTATGAGATCATGGAGATTCTGCAACAGAGTTGATAATAAGTACATAATATATAGGATAAACACACAACTTTCAAGCTAAACTAGAAGAGTCTCTTTTTCTTTTCTTTTTTTTTGTTGTGTTGTGCAGTTTGTTGTAGATGAAAGGCTAAGAAAGACAAATAAAAACCAAAAAAAAAGTTATATTCATACGCGACTGTTATTAGTTCCAAGTTGGAATTTCTGATTGTGGGTTTACCGAATCGAACCAATCGGTTCCGAGTTGGAACGTCTATTGAAATCAACGAAGATAAACCACACTTCATTTCGGTTATTTCAAGTTTACTATATGACGATTGCCTATTTTGCTAATATGCGTGATTGAGTTAATTATGAATAGGAGATTTGCATATATTTCAAAATTTTAGTTTATGGCAATAGATTTAAATCATATTATCAGTTTTATCTTTATGCGTCTCAATAAAATTGAGATTTTTATTTATAAGACTTCTTCTACAATATTCTTCACCGTTAACCTCCAGCACTTTTGTGAATTCTCCAAACTAAAATAAATAAAACTTTTATATTTCAACGGAGTAAAACACAATAAAATCTAACATACAATCTAACCGATGTCCACATTTAACAGACTTTCTGTTTTTTTATCTTATAAATACCAAAAATAATAATATCATCCCGCGCAAGGCGCGGGTTATCACCTAGTATCAATCTATTTTGGATACATTCGGGTACCCGGAATACTTCGGTTCGGATCGATTCGGTTTCGGTTCTCCAAAACCAAAATTTTGAATAATTCAGATATTTAATCAATTTTGGTTTGAGTTTGATACTACTTTTTCGGATCGAGATCGGTTCGGTTCTTCAGATTTGGGTATTTTGCCTAGCCGTTATATTATTGACATGAAAAATAAATAGAAACATATTTTTGAAAAATATACTGCGCCGATCAAAGTCTAGTTGCCATTATGATCAAGTCTAGTTCGAGCAAACTATCTTAGAGATCTATTCATATAAACCTTTCCCTGAACCTTACTCTATTCACATTAAACTTATGATTACGGGTTTTTGCTCCCACAAATTGGCTCCGACTGTAGGGATACGATAAAAAAAATCCGTCTCTAACTCAAGAGTCCAATCAAATATCAGCCAGACTGAAATGGATCCCAGAACCAGCGAATCCAACCGCAACGAACGCACCAATCCAAACCATCGATGTCATCCCGACTCGGTAGAGAAACATTGCCACCGGGGAACCCAACAGGCCAACACCACTCTAACCTATGATGGATCCCAGTCATCCACTCCAGATGACTCTTTGGCCTTGAGCAAGACGACTCTCCCGTGGTTTCTCCTTGAGCGCATCAGCGAGTTGCTTGTACTCTTTGGTGATGTGCCTCTTTTGCTTGTGATAGTTGCAGTATTTATTCTCGTCATAAGATTGAGGACCTGATCCGTCTATCTACTAGTCCCAAACCTTCCAAGTTTTGTCGTTGTGATTGCAGGTGAAGCAATAGGTTTGGTCTTGACAACATATTAAACAATCAACTTCTTGTTATCTTGCTTGTCATAGGATAAATATTGTCGAGGTTCTTCGTAAGAATTTTCCGCCTTTGCGGCTACAAGGCGCTGCATCGCGTTGTGCTTAATCATATAGACATGGTTATCATCCTTCATAGTGATGACGTAGTTAGCATGATGGAGAGCATCCTCCAACGCGATGTTATTGGTGTACAGATCTTCTCTGAAGTGCGAATTTATCCGGTGCGTTGCACGGATTCTCCACTGCTGTAGCGTCTGGATCGTGCACTTTGGAGACCAGTCCTTTGAATCTTTACCTGAAGCTCATGAGCCTTTTTTTGCGCCATGTGTTTAAAGTCGTAGAATCTGAACTTGGTATGATCGTATGAACACAAACTTAATAAAACTCTTGCTTTGTCTTATTAATCTTTCTTAACTTTCTTCTTCTTTTCTTGTGAGATCATCTTACACTTTGATCTCCTTATATAGGCAATATAAACCTTAACTTTCTCCTATTACATATTGATCTAGGAATCTTATCCTTAACTTATCTTAATCCTAAATCTAATAGATTTTGTTATTCATCTTTCCTTTTTATGAATAACTTGTTTCCTAAGCTTTCTCTTGAAGCTTATCCAACATTCTCCCTTCTAAGCTTCAAGCCATTTTCTTGAACTTGAATCAAGTCTCTCATCTCCTTGAACTTGATCTTGGCTAAAGCTTTAGTTAGGATATCTGCTTTCTGCTTCGTCCCGGCCACATGCTCCACGTCTATCAGTCCTCGTTCCACGCACTCCCTAATGAAATGAAACCGCTTATGAATGTGCTTACTTCTTCGGTGAAACACAGGGTTCTTAGCCAATGCAATCGCCGATTTGTTATCAACCCTTATCACTGTCTTCTTTTCTTCACTTCCGGTTATCTCACTCATAAGTTCTTGTAGCCAAATTGCTTGTTTCGTAGCTTCTGTAGCTGCCATGTATTCTGCCTCACATGATGACAAAGCTACTACTTCCTGTTTCTGAGAGCACCAGCTGATAGGCGTTTCTCCAATACAAAATATGTACCCTGTTGTGCTCTTTCCATCATCCGGGTCTGTGTTGTGACTACTATCACTGTATCCACTTAGTTTCTGATTCCTTTCACGCTTATACTCCAAACCATAGTTTAGAGTTCCCTTTAGATACCTTAAGACCTGCTTCAATGCGTTCCCATGTGATTCTCGAGGTGATTGCATATACCTGCTTAGAATTCCAACTGAGAATGCCATGTCTGGTCTTGTATGCATCAGATACCTTAAGCATCCTATTCTTCTCCGATACTGAGTGGAGTCGATTTCTGCTTCTTCCAAGGACTTCGACATTTGTAACCCAAACTCCATCGGAATATGAGTTAGATTACAACTGTCCATGCCTGCTTCTTCTAAGACACGTTTCGCATATGCTTCTTGGCTTATGGTTATACCATTCGGTCCTTGCTTAACTTCTATGCCGAGATAGTATGTAAGTAATCCGAGATCAGACATCTCAAATTTCTTAGCCATTGCTTCTTTGAACTCTTTAACAGCAGACGTAGAGCTCCCTGTCACGAACAAATTATCAACATACGTCGCAACAATGAGTACTAGTTTACCTTCTTGCTTACGGTAAACAGAGCACTCCTTTGAGCATCTTGAAAGACCGAGGCCTTTTAGGATTTGATCCAGCTTTGTGTTCCAAGCACGAGGCGCTTGTCTCAACCCATATAGAGCTTTGGATAGTTTGAAAACTTTGTGTTCTTCTCCCTTCTTTTCAAACCCTTCCGGTTGAGACACATAGACTTCTTCATTTAGTTCACCATGTAAGAATGCTGTTTTCACATCTATATGGTGAATTTCCCAACCCTGAGCAGAAGCTAGACTAATAAGTAGTCTTATCGTCTCGATCCTTGCCACTGGTGCGAAGACTTCTTCATAGTCTATGCCAAGTTCTTGCACATATCCTTTTGCGACAAGTCTTGCTTTAAACTTGTTGATAGTACCATCTGCATTTTTCTTTACCTTAAAGATCCATTTTAGACCAATGATTTTTACTCCATGCGGCTTACTGACCAGAGTCCATGTCTTGTTTTTGTTGATTGACTCTATCTCCTCCTTACATGCTTTTATCCAACGGGCATATCTCTTTGCTTCTTGATATGTCGATGGCTCATCATCGATAGATAGTAGTAGCATAGCACCTTCAATCTCGGCAATTAATACATAATCTTCCAAGTACTTAGGTGTATTCACTTGTCGAGATGATCTTCTTGGACCCGTCTCAATGCTTGGTTCTGTTTCCTCTGTTTCCGCATTATCATCTTGATGTTGTACTTCGTCTTCGGTAACATCTTGCTGAGCTTCAACAGTATAAGAACCATTACCATCATCATGACTTGAACCCCAAGTCATGCTAAAGTTTCCGGATTCTGTCTCTTCTTGCTCATGCTCTTTCTTCCAGTTCCAGCATGCTTCTTCATTGAATATGACATCTCGACTTACAACTGCCCTTCTCGTACTTGGGTTGTATAGACGATAGGCTTTTGAACCAGGTTCAATGCCTAAGTGAACCAAAGTCACCGACCTGTCATCTAGTTTCTTCGTATGAACAGAATCCACCTTAGTATGTGCAATGCAACCAAACACACGTATGTGTCCAATACTCGGTTTTCTTCCTCTTAAACTTTCGTATGGAGTTTGGTCCTTCAACGCACGAGTAGGAACACGGTTTATCAAATATGTTGCGTGCCTTACAGCTTCTCCCCACATGTAGTTAGGTACTTTCATGGCTTTTAACATGCTTCGCGTCATCTCCATTAGAGTTCGGTTTCTTCTTTCGACAACTCCGTTCTGTTGAGGAGTATACGGAGCTGTCAAGTGTCTCTTAATGCCATTGACGTTGCAGAAATCTTGAAATTCGTTTGATGTAAACTCCCCTCCTCTATCCGTACGGAGAGTTACTATTTTCTTGTTAACTTCCTTTTCCACAAGAGCCTTGAAAATCTTGAATCTTTCAAACGCTTCACTTTTGTCTTTGAGTAAGATAGACCACATGTATCTCGTACAATCATCAATAATGACGAATATGTATCTGTTTTGAGATAATGTTGCCGGACTTATCGGACCACATAGATCAGCATGCAAAAGTTCCAACACATTAGATGATCTATATGTCGTGGATGAGGGGAAGGGATATCGGGTTTGCTTGCTGACTAGACAAGAGTCACATATCTTCTTTTCTTCTGTGATCTCAGGTAAACCATAAACCATCTCCTTTGTTGCCATTGTCTTGATCGTCTTGAAACTTATGTGACCAAGTCTTGCGTGCCATCTCCATGGTTCTTCCCTTAACCGTGTGAGTAAGCATGTTGGTTTCCCAACTTGCAACGAGATTTTGTAGAGTCTGTTAGGTGACCTTAAGACTTTGACCAGTAGACGTCCACTAGGATCCCGTAAAGTGAGATAGTTGTCCCTCATCCTCACGTCACAGCCTTGCTCTGTGGCTTGTCCTAAGCTCAATATATTACTTTTGAGCTCAGGTATGTTGTAGATATCTTTTAATAGCTGTTGTTCTCCCGTCTTTGCTTCAAAGAGAATAGAGCCTCTCCCGTTGATATCAACATACGATCCGTCTCCAAACTTGACTTTCCCTTTTACGTTTTCGTTAAGTTCAGTAAAGAAAGATCTCTCCCCTGTCATGTGATTACTAGCTCCATTGTCTAGATACCACATCCCTTTTTCTTTATTGCCTGCTTCAAGCTTCTTCGGTATTACCTTCCCTTCGTTTAAGAATACAACCTCATGCATGTACAGAGCTTTATCTGACGTCTCAGTCTCTGTATTGTTGAGTTCTTGGTCCTCTTTCTTTTCTGGACATACGGAGGCAAAGTGTCCCTTTTTGTGACAATTGAAGCATTCAATCTGAGAGTAATCTCTCTTCTCCTTGCTTTTATCACCGCTGTTGTTACTTCCACGCCCCCTTCCTCTGTTCCCACGACCCCTGTTGGAACCTCGTCCTCTGCTTTTGGTTCCATGATCGGAGTAGAGGAGCTTGCCATTATCTTCAAATTTCTCTCCTCGCATTCTTTCTTCTCCACGCAAGCGCTCCTCAAACGCTTTGAGGCGACCTACCACATCTTCATACCTTGTGTTTTTTAGGTCAAGAACTTGTTCTAGTGTCGCTGAGAGCTGAAGAAATTTACTTGGCAGACACGATAGAAACTTCTTTACTAGTTTTGCTTCTTCTATCGTATGGCCGAGTGATGTAGCTGTTCCTGCAAACTCTGATAATTTTCCTGAGAACGTATCTATCGAATCAGTATCTTTCATTCTCAGATGATCGAACTCAATCATCAGTGTGTGCAGTCGTGCTTCTATTACTCGATCAGCTCCAATATTCATTGCTTTCAATGCTTCCCACATCCCTTTAGGAGAGTCTTGCTCACCAACTTGTAGGATCAAGTTCTCTGGAATTCCTTGAAACAAGAGAATCGTAGCTAGGTCATTCTTCTTTTGGTCCTTTGATCCTGGATCAATGGTTTCCCATACCTCATGAAACCTAAATAGAACCTTCATTCTTAAAGACCAGACAGCATAGTTCGTTGCTGTGAGCATTGGTGTTTTGACAGAGGGGGGTAGCGCGTTTACTTTAATAGCTGGTTTTGTCTCTGAATCACTCATGATTTGATTAACCTGGCTCTGATACCAAATAAAGTCGTAGAATCTGAACTTGGTATCACTACAAGAAAACAGCGGTATTCTGACGGACGTTCCGACGGAAAATGAATTCCTCGGAATATACCGAGGAATTTCCGAGGCAATTCCGAGGAAACACAAAATTTGGCTTCCTCGGAATTTCCTCGGAATATTCCGACGGAATTCCGAGGAAAATTCATCTCGTCGGAATATTCCGACGGAATACCGAGGAAACTAGTATTCCTCGGAAAAAACCGATGAATTCCGAGGAAATATTATAGACGTTAGAGAGCCGTTGGAGAGCCGTTGGGGGATTTTAAAAATTCCGAGGAAATTCCGACGAACTAGCCGTTTGCATCGGAATTCCGTCGGAATTTCCTCGGACTGTCGGCAGGATTTCAACTATAAATACAAGCACCCCTCTTCCTCTTCATTCACTCCATATCTTCATCCTCCCTCTCACTTTCTTTACACACGAATTTGATTCATAAAAAACATGTCTTCTTCAAATTATTTTCGTTCTTGGATCGATCGACCTCATTTGGATCCGAACACGAGATTGCTTACGGAAGAATACCAACAAGGTATAACCGAATTCATGGGGTTAGTTCACCGACAACCGGAAGCAAAAACAGGTATGTTAAGATGTCCTTGCTCTAATTGTAAAAATAAAAAAGTTATTAAACAATGGGATGTTTGGACTCATCTATATTTGAGTACGACTTACGATGCTGGTGTTTGTTCTGCATCAGGAGATGATGTATACTACGGACACATAAATGAGATTTTGGAAATCAAGTATTTGGGCATGGTTGGATTGCGCTGTACTGTTTTCTATTGTGACTGGCACGACAACACTCCAGATCGAGGTGTGAGAACAGATGCATTTGGTGTTACATCAGTAAATTCAAGACGGAAGCTGCAATATTATGATCCTTTCATTCTTGCTTCTCAGGCCGATCAGGTTTGTTATATCAAGTACCCCCGGGTAAGGAACAGAGATGATCCATGGGTTACTGTTACAAGACTCAACCCGAGAGGCCGAGTTCAGGGAAGTTCTGAGCTGGAAGACCCACTACAACCAAGCACATCCGGCAACTTAAGTGCAGCAGAAGATTTAGGTGGAGTTGGCCTTGTAGTCGATTTAACCGACTTCGGAGAAGAAGCCGCCGTTCACGTAGAGGATGAACCAGTGATTGGAGAGTTTCACCAAGATCCAAATTCAGATTCATCTGGTGATGACGACTCGGAAACAGACTAGCGTCGACCTTTTTTTTTTTTTTTTTTTAAAGGAAAATTCCGAGGAAATTCCGAGGACAAATAGGTTTTCCTCGGAATTTCCTCGGAATAGATCTTCTCGATTGAAAACCCAAAGTTCCTCGGAATTTCCTCGGAATTTTCCGAGGGAATTCCGAGGAACTCTTTATGTTCGTCGGAATTTTCTCGGAAAATTCCGAGGAAATTCCGAGGAATTGGGGATTTGATTATAGATTCTTTTTCCTCGGAATCTCCTCGGTATATTCCGAGGAAATGCCGACGAACATAAGGATCTCCTCGGAATCTCCTCGGTATATTCCGAGGAAATTCCGAGGAACTTGGGGTTTTAAATTGAAAACAACGTTTTACGGATTGAATAACACGTATATAACCTTCATTAAGTGTCATAACCAGATTATGATGTTTGGAACTATGAACTTTGGTGTTTTATCCAATAACAAACACTTTTTACGATTACATGAACGAAAACCACACAACATAAGAGAAACACTTATACACTTTAATAAACGGTAAAGGGAATACTTACAATTATTTTTGAAATTGTGTTATTTCATGGTTTATGATCATCTATACAAAGAATCCTCAATGGTATGCATTATAATTGTATAAGAAATGAAATACGGCGAAAATAATCGATGTTTTAAAACCCCAAACCCTGGTTCCTCAGAAATTCCTCGGAGATTACCGAGGGTATTCCGAGGAATCCTTGTTCGTCGGAATATTTTCATTTAACCGGGTTAACCTAGCCGCCAAATATTTCGGGAAAATTGAATCAAAGAATTCCGAGGAAATTCCGACGGAAATATAAAATATTTCCGAGGAAATTCCGACGGATAGTTTCCGTCGGACCCCTCATAATATTAGGGCGAGCCCGATCTTCTTCCCCATTTCTCTCTTTCTCTCCGCGCCGCACAGCCTCTCCTCTCGCGATTTCCGGCGACTCCACCGTTCTCTCTCGCGTTTTTCCGGCGAATCTCCCCTAATCCTCCCCCATAATCATGTAAGAACCCTATCCCACTCTTTTAGGTTAGATTTGTATGGTTTTTAAGTAGATTTGATGATTTTGGAATGAGATTTATAGATTTTGTTAGGGTGAATGGTAGATTTGTGTAAAATCGAGTTTGATTATGTATTTCACTTGATTTGAATTTTTTTTTTAGTTTTTATTAATTTTGTGGTTATAAAAATCGAATTTGAAATTATATATATATATTGAAAACGTTTTTTGTATATAAAATCTATTTTTTGCATTTTAAATTCATTTATATATTTATTAAACATTTTTAAAATCTATAAAACTTTTTTTAAGATTAAAAATCATTTATATAATATTTAAAAACATTTTTTTGTGGTTATAAAACGTTTTATGTATTTTATATGTAAAATCTAAATTTCTATATTTATTAAACATTTTTAATATTATGAAAACTATTTTTGTAATTATTTAACATTTTAAACATTTTTAAAACTATTTTTCGTTATTATTATGTTTTTGGGATTTATTTAAACTATTTTTAAAATTTTTAAACTATTTTTTATTTATTAAAACTTTTTTTATTAATTATTAAACTATTTATATTTTTGTGATTAAAAACTATAATTTTGAAATATGTTTTTTTTTTAATTTACAGGTCTAATGATGATCAGATCCGGCCTCGCCAGCGTCGTAGCCGGGGTGGTATGGGGAGCCAGTCTCGGGGTTCTTCCAGCCATGTTCAGGATTCCGTTTCGCCCCACAGCTCATACCATACATCTCCCTCTCCATTACTCGCTCCTGCTGCTCCCGCTCCCGCTGCTGCACCCGCTCCTGGTCCCGCTGCTGCACCCGGTCCTCCGGGAGTGATGAGCGTTGCGGAGTTGGTTCGACAGCCCGGTCGTGACCATCTTCCCTATCTCACTGAGTATCCACATGGACATGGTCAAACATGGTAATTTAAACTTTTATTTTTTATCCTTAAAATTTGATTGATTATTAATAATTTGTTCTTTTTATTAGGTTCAACCGATCCGGGAACGGGATCAGCGCATGGATCAACCGTATGATGTACTCTGCCCTCGACAAGGGACATCCGACTTTCACTCACTTTCCCGTCGAGAAGCAGCATCTGTGGTTTCGTCAGTTTGCGGTAAGTATTCAAAATTTTTACTTATATTTTTTATTTATTAAAACTATTTTTGTGATTATTAAACTATTTTCTATATTTATTAAACATTTTAAATATTTTAAAAACTATTTTTTTAATTATTAAACTATTTTTTATTTATTAAAACTTTTTTTTTGGTAATTATTAAACTATTTTCTATATTTATTAAACTATTTTTTATTTATTAAAACTTTTTGTAATTATTAAACTATTTATATTTTTGTGCTTAAAAACTATTTTTAAACTATTTCAGCAAGAATTCAACTGGAATTCCGATGATACGCTCTCTATTTATAACCATTTTGTCCATAAAGTTATGGACAACTATGGGAAGCAGATGTACGAGTGGAAGAAGAAGTGGGAAGCAAACAAGGTAGTTTTTAATTTATTAACAATTTTTAATTTATTAAACTATTTTTTAAATTATTAAACTTTCTTTTTTTTAAATTAAAAGGTCCCAAAGTCGATGAACGACACGGTATGGAAGGAGTTGTGTGAGCATTGGGATAAGGAAGAGACGAAAGAAACTTCTTCCACCAACTCCAACAACCGCAGGAGCGACCGTAAAGGGAAGGGCATCTACAAGCATAACTTGGGTGCCCAATCTATTGCCACTCTCGCGGATCGCATGGTAAGTTCAACCGCTTTTTCTTTAATTATTTAAGTTTCAGAATTTTATTTTTTATGCATTTTTTCAAATTTCTAATGTTTGTTTAATTTATTTTTTTTTCAAGGCGGAAGAAAATGAGGGCGAGCCGGTTGATGATCTCGCCCTAATGAAAAGGGCGTATACCAACAAGAAGACCGGTCAGATTGATGATGGTCTTGTGAGGGACGTGGTCGACCTGGTCCAAACTCAGGTGTACGACGAAGTGTCTCAGCTTCAAACCGATGATGACGATTCGACGGCTTCGACCAACTTGTCCCGGGTTCGAATCAACGAAATCGTTGAATCGGTAAGTTTTTTTTTTAAAAGTTCAATTTATTTATTTCTTGATTTTTATTTTATCATCAATTTATATTATCTAAATTTGGTTTTTTATATTTCAGTCGGTTCCAAAGAAGAAGGGACGTATGGTCGGTTTGGGTCGTCGCTCCCGGTCGGCTGCTCCTTCTTCTGCACCACCGCCATATGTTGATCCGGAAGTTCTTACGGCTCAGCTGAAGGACAAGGATGATCGGATATCTGCGTTGGAGACCCAGATGGCAGCTCAACAGGCGGGCTATGAGACCCAGAAGAGGCTCAACGAGCAGATGATGGAGATGATGAAGAGGATGTACCCGAACGAGGTGTTCCCGAACATCCAAGACCCGTAGTTTTTTTTTTTTAATGTTTTATTCAATTTTAATTTTAATTTTAAATTTTAAAATTAAATTTAAAAAATTTAAATTTTTTTTAAAAAAATAAATTTTTTCGAAATTCCGAGGGAATGTAGTTCCTCGGAAAATTCCGAGGAACTTTCTTCCCTCGGAATATTCCGAGGAACATAATTCCCTCGGAATTTTCCGAGGGAATGGAATCCTCGGAAAATTCCGAGGGAGTTTTGTCCCTCGGAATTTTCCGAGGAACTCCATTCCCTCGGAATATTCCGAGGGAAAATATGTTCCTCGGAATTTTCCGAGGAACATATGTTCCTCGGAATTTTCCGATAAACATTCCGAGGAATGTTTTGTCGAAACTTCCGAGGATTTGACCATCGGAATTCCATCGGTTTATTCCGAGGAACCATCCGACGAACATATGTTTCTCGGAGTTTCCTCGGAATTTTGTTTCCTCGGAATTCCGTCGGAAATTTCCAACGGAATTCCGAGGAAGTATGAATTTCCGAGGAGATATTTCCGAGGACTTTTTTCGTCGGTATGTCGTCGGAATAGCGTTATTCCGACGACATACCGACGATTTTTTCCCTCAGTATCCCGATATTTTCTTGTAGTGTATGATCGTATGAACACAAACTTAATAAAACTCTTGCTTTGTCTTATTAATCTTTCTTAACTTTCTTCTTCTTTTCTTGTGAGATCATCTTACACTTTGATCTCCTTATATAGGCAATAGAAACCTTAACTTTCTCCTATTACATATTGATCTAGGAATCTTATCTTTAACTTATCTTAATCCTAAATCTAATAGATTTTGTTATTCATCTTTCCTTTGTATGAATAACTTGTTTCCTAAGCTTTCTCTTGAAGCTTATCCAACAGTGTTCAGTAGCTGAGGCTCATGTCGAAAAACATGGAGTAATGTTTAAGAAAGTCTATAGACGTTATGAAAACTGTCAATGGAGTCCTTCTTGAGCCTCGAAAACCATGTCAAAGCCGTTCACTTTCAACGAACAATTGACAGTATTTCACTTTTTTTTTTCAGCTGTAAAATGTGCTCGTCTCATGGCTATGTTGAATACAATCATATGACTGTTACGATCAAATTCACCTGAGAAAGACATGACTTTAAGCTTATATGAATGTTGAACTTGTATGTCGGTAATCTTTTCTGTAAATGATCAACCGCATAAATGATGAAATTATGTTTCCATTAATTAAAAAACATAACGCCATTGTATTACAATAGTTAAATGAAACACTGAAAATAATTGTTTGTCTTGAAACAAAGAAAAGTCTAGGATATAAAAATAATCTTACCACGAGAATTGCGGAAAACCCCCTATTACCTTTATAAATAACAAGTTTATAACTAGTGTTCCAGGTTTTGAATTTTGTCGTGGACAATAATAAAAGCAAAATGTTAGTCAACGGTTGTGTTCCTAAACAAAACCTGAGTGATTCAACAAGAGTAAAAAACCCTACCTTTTGCTTATCATATATCATAAGATATGAAAACAGTGTCAACTGTCAAGTAACGGATCTGATATACATCATCATCATTATCACTCCTTTATTGTGTAGAAAGAAAATTCACTAGACCGTACTGTTTTTTTTGGTCAAAACACTAGAACGTACTTTTATTGTCCCTTTTTTACAAGAAAATGTAAAAGAATTTAGGTTTAACACGTGAGGCTTACGTTACACAGATGTCAAAGGTTTACATAAACACACATACATAAAAGAATCAGACATATAGTTTATAGATCATTGGTTGGAAGCGAACCCATTAGAATAGTGGTTTCTGTGTCTTTTTTTGTCTTTCCAAATAAACCCGAGAGGAATCTCAGAGGCAAGACAGACGTGGAATCTGATTTCTTCTCCGAAACTTGCAGCTCTGCAGAGCTCTTGATTGGGTTTAGTTGTGTTCCGCAATGGCAGTTTGACAGTCTCGAGAAACATCTCTTGTGGTAAACCAAACCGCACGTCCGGCATTTGTTAACCTCATCTTCCTGCTAATAATCATTTCATTCAATATATGGAACAAACACATCAAGTAAGTGTGGAGTTACGATATGGTAATCAAACACGGCCAAAACTGAGAGCAGGAGAATGTGTATTATATATCCATAGAAAGCTATCATTGTTCACCTGGAATGGAAATATTAAAGAGGATGTGTCGTCACAAGCTTGTCTGGCGTTACAGGGAACCCCCACATCGCAACAAACAAGGCACTGTTCTGTTATATGCTCCAGAATTTTCTTCCTAACGGTCTCCACGATTGCAGGAAGTGCTGCCAATTCAATCAAGGTTACTGTCTTTAAGTCTCTTGAAGAAAGTTACAATGCAAGGAAATAGATAAACTGTTAAAAATCAAGCAAGTCGCAGCGTGGAGTTGACTTGTAAATCAATTGCTAGAGAAATATGGAATCTGAATCTAACTTTATTATTTCTCAAGAACAATTATTCATCACCAGTAAAGACGATGTGTCAGGATGAGGGCGATTATGTATGAGTCAGCATGAGCGCAAGCACAGATGGAACTTCAAATCTTGTTGCAAGAAAAGAAATTTACCTGCAAATGGCCCTTTAGAAAGATCAATTAGATCTCTTAAAGCAAAAAAATCAGTGCTCTCAAGAAGGTGTCTCCGAGTGCTGAGTCCTTTGTTGAGTGTCTTGCGGAATGGGCAGTGTACATATGGAAGCATAATGGTAATTCTTTTCCGGATGCTCATAATATGGTTCAGTGCAGGGACCTTGGAGGATAGAAAAGGATTGACCGCACTTACACATAGCATAGGCTGCAAAACAAGATCGGTGGCCAAAAGTATTAGTTTATAAAAGCTTCGAACAGGGAGCCAGCTGATAAGTAGATGCAAAATCCAAGCACACAGGTGACTTAAAGAACGTAAAAAGGAGACAAATGTAGTTAAAATTTCTTGCACGCTGTACAATGAATGAACTAGAGCTTATCGTTTCACAATTAAACATCTATATTTGTTGTTGTTATCGACACTCAAAATGAATCAATTTCTACATCATGGCTCAAGCGCTGACTTTTCCATGTATAAATGAATAAAGAAAGTACAATAAACCCAAATTACCTGCTCGTGTATGGAGTCCAGATATGATTTTGCCAGTTGAGAAACTGGATAAGGATTAAAATCCCAATGATGTAACACTCTCGCTGGGAGGACAGCCATGTCATTTGTATGGCAGGAAGAACAAAACAATTGACCAGTATACTCGCAAAGCCGAGGCTTGCCCCATCCAAGAGCTTTAACAAAGTCCCGCACAAGAGTGGCTCCATCATCGAAGTATCTGTGGCATCCAGCGCAAATGTAATGCTGAGCTTCTAGCAACTGCTTCACTGATTTGTGAGGTCGAATATCAACAATGAGCGAGATGGTGTTTCCATAGGAAGAACTGGTCGCAGCAAAAGTGTCGCTAGCAGAGCCTGTTGGAGACATTATAGAATCCGACCCAGCAGAACTTGCATCTTGAGGGGACAAAAACCGAAGTAAAGCATTTGGAAGTGTGGGAAAGAAACGGGACTGAAGAAGTGAATTTAAACAATCTTGAATAAGGACTGTCCTTTCAGCAACTGCGTTGGGCGATGTTCCAAATATTTTCCTGGATTCTCTTTCCACAGAGGCCCAAGGTGTAGGAAGCGTCCAGCCTTGATCAGCAAATAAAGATGTCAACCGACGGTAGAGACTATAAAAATCACGGTATCTTCTTTCAATTTCCCACTTGTCCTTCCCACTCCAAACCCTTATGACATACATTGTGTATTCCTTCACCCCAACCAACCTCTCACTCAGCGAGACATCACCTTTCTTTTGCTTCACCCCGACAACTTCTACCCTATCAATCCTAAATCTCTGGGAGACTATTGGAGATGAATCCTCTAGACCAGAGGTTGTAGCAGTTTGTCCCCCATCCCTGTTAGGAAGCGAGAGCTGTAGCTGGAACATCTTGTCACTCTTAGAATACCTTGCCCCAGATGATTCCCCGGAGTCGAGCAGTATATCTTCCATATCATGAACAAAATCATCATAGAAGTCGTTAAGTTCTGTGTTCTCCTTCTGCAACACGAGTAAGACGAAACCAGAAAACTTCATTCAAATAATAATAAAAAATCGATTCAAAAGGAGATTCAGTAGAATCCATGAAGTTTACAGATTGCACAGGCTTTCCTTAATGAATAACTAACTTTAAATGGGGAGAGTAACACAGCAGTAGTAAAACGACATCCCGTTAAATTCTCAGATTCACACTATTTAACTTTAAATGTGAGAGGAGTATTATACACTGAAATGCACAATTTCCCTAGAAACAGAGCAGGACATAACCAAAGACATTCTACCAATACAAGCAATAACTAAGAGTAAGGTGGATTGACATTTGACAGGCAGAGGAAAATTACATAGATAAATTTTCATATATCAAGCAGCTGACCTTAGGTTGTGCATTAGTGACCTGTAAGGCATTTATTATTGGATGAGAAACTGTAGATGATGGCTTATCAGAGTTCGAAGATGCCAACAAAGGTTCTGAGGTGCACTCTCCAAATGGAACTGACAGGTTTGCATTCCCAAATGATTCGTGAAGTAGTCCAAAAGAAACATTGCCATCAAGATGGCCAATCCCACATGAAAAATCTTCGTTTCCTAACTGAACTGGTGTGATATCCAGGACATCATCAGAATCACAAGATTGAAGGTAGTTCATGGCTACAGGTCTATCTTCAGTTCGATTGTTGCTAAGGAAGCTGTCTTGAAGAGATTCTTGAGGAGGAACCACCAAGGTTTTTATATCAACGCTCAGGTCTGAAGAACCTCTGACAGTTATGCTGTCTCTTGCTACACCCCCTTGCTCCCTTTGGTTCAGGACAGTTAGGTTTGTATGTTCTATCCCTTTTCCTGGAAGCTTAGTGGACATCCCTTCAGTTTCAGCACACCTTTCATCAAATGGAGAGTCATTAAGTTGTGTGGCTTCACGCTCAAACTCATCCCAATCATTAGTACCAAAGGCAGTGGAAGAATTGATGAGAAAAGGGTTATCATTAGACTCCTCTTTATGCTGTAGAAAACATAAATTTTGACGAGAATGATCTGGAAGTGAATCATCATCTTCATCATTAAACTGATCCATGGAGTCTCTTTCTTGGATAATGTTGGTGTTGTGGGGGGCAAATCCTCCATCAGAGAGCTTTAGAGTTGGTCCCAAGGTAAAATTGTGAAAATCAGAATCAAAGGAATCGTGAAAGGGGCCAGAGGAGCCGCAGACACTAGGCGTTCCCAAAGCCGAGTTCGCACTACAATACCGATCGAACTCAGATTCGCCACAGGAGGAGTAATGTAACGATGAACACGGAGAGGCATCCATGCCGCCGCCGCTTTCTTCCACTCTCGAGGAGGATTCCTCTCCGTTGTTCATCTCTCTGAATCCACCGATCAAATTCAAAAACCCAACCAGATCGATCCAGGATTCGATTCAAGGACTCACACCAATTGAAGCAGATCCAAGCACCAAGTATGTAGTTGAAAGCAACTTTTGTGGGAACTGAGATTTAGGGTTGGATTCGAGCTCTGAGGATTAGTTTCCTTTTGTTTCTGCCTCGATTTTCAGAACCCAAACGAGACCAGGCATGCTTGATTGGCAACGAACCTGACAGTTTCCACAAATTTTTTTTTTTAAATTAATTTAAGGCTAATTTAGCAAATAACCAAAATATATTATTATTATTATTACTAGAGCCTTTCTCCGCGCTACGCGCGGAAAAGTGGGTTGATGGTGTACTCCTCGATGATAAGTTTCAATATTTCTGTTTGTAATAGGAGTGTGTTGATGGTGTACTCCCCGATGATAAGTTTCAATGTTTTTGTTTGTAATAGGGGTACTGATTTATCCAAAATGAAGAGAAGCTTGAGTGCCAAGCTTTATTCGGAGAAACCATTGTTCAGAAATGGTTGGAAGGAATGTAATCAGAGAACTGGTTGCCTGATGAATAAATAGATTTCAGACCGGTTGACCGGTTAATCTCAGGTATGTCACTGGATAAGGAGTTTGTTCATTATGCTAATGGTGCGTAAAGCCGAAAAGTCCATTATGGGTTCCTGAGTATGAGTTATATGAGGCACTAACGCAGTATCGTTTGTTATGTTTGACTGGATCGTGTATCTTTATTATTCTTGAACTATTATTACTTAACCAAAAACATATAAGATTTGAATGCTCGTAACCCGTTTGCGTAAAGCCAAAAACAGTAATGTTTTAGATCACAATATTTAAAAAAAAAAAAATTAATATATGTGAATGCATAGGTAATATATAACCCAATCCTTCAAACATCCAAACATCAATGATGTGGAAACATTCAAACATCACATATTCATTATAGTTCATTTGACTATGTATTTGTATTAATAATTAATTTTTTATTAAGTATTATTCTCAGCTTTTTTTTTGTGAATATATATTTTCTAGATCAGTTGACAAAAAAATCAATTAAACATTTTTTAACTTTATATAAAACATAGTTAATAAAACTTTATATAAAACATAGTTTAAAGTTCAAAAATATAACAAAGCTTTTATATTCAAATATAACATAGCTTACATATAAGTCGTAAAAAAAAAAGCTTTCATATTAAAAAAAAAAAAGCTTTTATATAAAAACGGCTGCTCTCATAGCTACTACAAAATACTTAAAAATAATGTGCATGTATCTACTGCAAAATAAACACATTGACTGCATCACTTTCTTTTTTTTCTTAATCATTTTAAAGTTTGATTGGTAAAACACAGCCATTCTCTGTGCCTACTAACAATCTTAGTTTCTTCATTTTCAGAGAAATGATTAAGTGCAGGCTCAGTTATAACATGTTCTGTTTAAGGGAGTATCGAAAGAAAAAAATCAAGCAAGCAAACTAAAAGTTAAAGGCTCAATCAAAGATGGAAAAAGCATCAGATATAACAAAAGTAAAATAACCAAACATCAAACTTGAAGAAAAAACATTAAAATGAGTGTAACCATCGTTATTTTAAGAAAGATAAGTTCAATGTTGCAAAACCAAGGTCTGAAAATGAAAAGAAATGAAGCATAGAATTTTAGTAACCATAAAACCACCACTAATCACACCTTAGCCACATTTGGCTCTCTTAGGCTCTTCTCCCTCAATCTTTTCAGCAGCCCTTTTCACCCTCTCACCATCGGATTCTTCTAAATTGACTCCAATATCTGGGTCTTCTGGAGTGAGCACCTTTGTCACAGTCAAAGTTTGGGTCTTGCCAGTCAAATTGTGGGTTGATACTTTCACAATGAACTTGCGAGTCTGGCCTATGGTATCAATCAGAGCTTGAGGGACCGGAACCAAGTGATCAGATCCTTCATCCTCGTTGGCCTAATATACATTTAAACAATTGTCACTATACATTTTTAAATATATTGGGAGTATACAGTTAAATAACAAAGCCAGACAGGTTTGTAACTACCTCGAAATAACTCTCAACCAACTCAGAAGCCTTCTTCCCAGACAGCTCATGACCAGAGTCACCAAGGAGCACAAAAACCGCCTGGTCATTATTGTCGTACACAGATATCTTGGCTAGGTACCTGTATTATGAGAAGATTAATAGTGAATGCATCGAACGCATGAGTATAGGTAAAATGAATCACTTACTGTGCAACACCAACAATATCACTCTTCCCACACTTTTTACACATAAGGGTGGTAGGCCCTTTGGTTGCCTTTGTGTGGCACCCACCACAGCCTATGTAATACCATCCCGAACCATGTACAACATCACCAATGGTGGCTATGCACTCAAACCAAGCAACCTGCACAATACTTTTTATCAGAAACTAAGACTATCCTACTGAATATTTATACATTGATAATGCACGACCTTAGCATCTGCCTGCTTCATATAAGAAAAGAGCTCGCCTATGGTCACTGTCTCAGTCTTAGTGACAACGTCTGCATCAACTCTCTTAGCAACATCCAAGTTCGAGTTCAACCTGAGGACAACCTCCAAACATCAATTGCGATACTGAAATAACAAAAACGATATTTAAAACAGGAATGCTTACCAATTGAGATAATCTTGGGTTGCTTGAACATCACTGTCCATAAATATCCTTGACGACACCATAGAAGAGAGACATAGGGCACCTACAACGGTTGCAATGTTATAATACATAGGAAACTATAGTGTAAAACGAATCGTGGAGTTATGCATATATATATCTAACATTTGTTATTGCAGAACCTATTGGGGTTAATCAACTATCAATTATTCACATACTTTTCAAATGTCTCATAGCTGATAAGCTCTAAATTCAATTAACGCAGGTCTACTGCTCAAAACTAACCTAACCAGATAAGATTCCTTGACCATCCTATGCAACTTCTTAAAATGATAAGAAAAAGCTGATGATACAAACCTCCATATCGTTTCGGGTTTAAGGTGGTGACTAAGATAACACTCGCAGTTCCTCCAGACGCCTTGAATCTTTCACCAAAGTCTGAAGCAGCCTTGTCCCAGAGGTACATCTTCATCACCGGACCACTATAACATCCAATATACATGTGGTAAGAGAGTCGATATATGAACATGAAATGAGATATAGAGTAGCTTACTCATGTGTTTGAACATGAAGCAGAACTCGTCGGGTTGAAGCTATCTCGGCTTCATCTACCACGAGACTGTCATTGAGGACCTGCCCATTCACAAGTTTGATGTGGCCAACATAATCTGCAAAAGAAAAAAATCAAACTCAATACTTTATATTTTATAAACCCAGCCATGAAACATAAATACCTAAGACTGGATCAAAACATTATCATAGCCTAACAATGCTGGATATATTTCATCGAGTAAGAACACATCATATATGATTAGATTAAACATGATACTATACAAACAGTGAGAACTTACCATAAAGATCCCCTTTCAAGTCGCAGGCAGCATTGAACTCCTCATATCCATAGAATCGGAAACGGTCCTCAGGGAAACAAACCGAACTGTCCTCTAGATCAGAGAGGACAGAGGTCGATGAGAAGGTGATGGTGACACTTGGCTCGGATACCCGATACAATGTCTTGTTATTAGACCCGAAAAAATTATGGAGCCTGTAAATGCCACCAGCTCTCATGTGTGGCAAATAAGTGTCCATCCTCCCAGCTGGGATGAAGCCCTGAATAATAGTTTCCTGTTAACAACATTAAAGAGATTGAGTTGAATTAGAAAAGTTAGTCAGTAAATCTTTTTTAAAAAAATATTATCATAAGCTTTGAATAAACGGCTTATACCTCTTGGTCGATGAGAAGCATTTCGAGACCGATAAGCAACTTCGTCCGAACATTGCGAGCTTCCCAAAAGTGGATCAACCGAAACCTCAACTCGCCTTCATGAGCTCCAAATTTCACATCTTTGAAAGACATCACTCTCCCAACGTTGGCGGAGACAATAGCTTTTCCCCTGACGCCAGAGGAGACAGCAGCTTTGCTTCTTACGCCTGAAGAGACACTGGTCTTCGTGGTCTGAATGATCGGACCTACAGAGAAATATGAGCGTTGCCATCATCATATAATTAGTTTCATCTCTGTAACACAATTGTATATGTTTTTGTATGTACCGTAGAAAAACTATTAGAAAAAAATTTACTTGTTTGATCTCACTGTCCTAAAACACAAACTCAAACTGAATAATTTTTTTTTTGGGTTATCAAAAGGATTTGGTCGGCTATATGGTATCAGAAAAAAATCATTTTCTAATATAATAGCTAGAAGCACTTTTAGCAAAAATCAAACGAAACGATTCGGTTCTTACCATTAACACAATTGTATATGTTTTTGTATGTACCGTATAAAAACTATTAGAAAAAAATTTACTTGTTTGATCTCACTGTCCTAAAACACAAACTCAAACTGAATAATTTTTTTTTTGGGTTATCAAAAGGATTTGGTCGGCTATATGGCATCAGAAAAAATAATTTTCTAATATAATAGCTAGAAGCACTTTTAGCAAAAATCAAACGAAACGATTCGGTTCTTACCACTGGGATTCTTCGAATTAGGTGAGCCGATCGAGACGCCGGAAGAGACACCTCTATTGCCGCTGGGTTTGGTCAGACTTGGAGAGGATACCAAAGCATCGCCTTTGGCTTTCTTCGAGTGGGGATTGCCGATTGAGAGGCCGGAAGAGACATCGTGTGTGCCGATAGGCTTGATCGGACCGGAAAAGTCGCCAGCCTCACCGTCTTTTGGTTTCTCCGAGCGGGAATCACCAGAGAACGCAGATTTTCCGTTGGAACTCATTGCAATAGCGATGTACTAATGAGAATATAGAACGAAGTTTGATCGAAATAAAACTTCGATCGAGAGCTTTATAAATAAAATCTTGATGAGAAGAGCAAAGCGAATCCATAAATGAGAGTAAAGAGAGACGAAGTGGAGGATGTATTGTTGGTTCGAGGATCGAATCGTGAAACGGAACGGAGAAGAGGAAGATCAAAAGGTACCGAATTGATAAAGGGAAGTAGGGTTGAAGGACTGACGAAGGATCTCGAGTCGGCACTTCTCGTTCTCCGTCTTTAGAAATAGTGGGCTTTATGGCCCAGCTAATATCACGTCAATTTTTTATGAAACCGCGAGCTTCATAGCCCAAACCATATCACGTTGGTTTTTAAAAAAAAAATGCAAAGCTCAGATGACGTGTCAAAACATTATAAGGTGATTGGTTGATTAAACTGTCCGACGTGGACAGCGTTTCTGATCAGTATATCGCCCTTTTAATACTTGTTTGATTATTATTATTATTTTTGACGTCAAACGGCTATTTTATTAATCAAACTTGAGGTGACCTGTATTTTTTTTTTTTTTTGCAGCAAACGATTATTCTATGACTCAAATTTGAGGTGGTCTGGAAAGCCAAACTGAAATAGAACAACCAATAAAACATAAAGGTCTATGAAAAGAACGTGCATTTCTAACTAACGAATATGCAATCTCATTCTGTGTCCTTGGAAAGTAGTTGATCTTGAAGTCCGAAAAACACAACCGAAGAGTTTGAATGATTTCCAGCTCAGTTGAGAAGTTAGGCCAAGCCGAAAAACACAACCGAATAGTTTGAATGATTTCCAGCTCAGTTGAGAAGTTAGGCCAAGCTTGTGGTTGTTCTATCATTGCAATCAGATCCTTGCAGTCTGTTCCAAACCTCTGACAGGTCGAGTATTGTAACATACTCTTCATTGCCCATTGTAGCGCTTCCAGTTTCGAGTGTAAAGCTGTCTCCCTCTTTCTCAAGTTCCTTGACCCCATGAGTTGGATCTTCCCCATGGCATCCTTCCAAACCCATCCTATTCCACTAAACTGAGCTGTGAAGGTCCATGAACCATCCACTATACAAATATTACTCAAGCTTAAGGCATGCGTTTCTTCAGCAGTTTGTACATGTGGTGGAGCCGGTACAGTGTCTCTTGCATTGTACCAAGCTTGACACTCACTCTCTGCATACCTGACTAGTTCCATGGATCCCTGTCTAACTTATCGTTCCTAGCTTTCCAGATGTACCAAATTATCCAAGGATAAAGATCTCTATCCTCTTCTGGCTCCTTCATAATATTCTTTCTCCAAAAAAATAGTCCATATTAGCATAAATACTTGGTACAGGGAAGATTTGAGAGCTCGACGGTGTTGATGATAGTTCTCATGCTTGTAAGGTCGGTGGACACTCAAAGATAGCATGAGTAACAGTCTCTTCTGGCGCTCCACATCTCAGGCAATAATTATCACAACGCATATTACAGCGTACCAGATTCCTTGTTACTGCTACCTGTCCTGATAATAGTTGCTATATAAAATAACAGATCTTTTGTGGTGCATTCACCTTCCAAGCAAAGGCTTGAAGTTTTGTAATCATGGTTTGTAGAACTTCTATATCTTCCTCATCTCTCATCAAGTTTGTAGCAACCCAATATCCTGACTTAATTGTATATTATCCGTTCTTTGTGTAACTCCAGCAAAATGTATCTCGTCGATGGGTAGGGCTTATGGCCAAACTCAGAATCACCGGGATATCCTCTTGAGCTACATATTGGGGATGATTGGTTGGGCTTTATCTCCTTACTTTAGGTTTTTATTTTTAAATCACTAAATTTTACCAATCATGTTGTAGCTTTACTTTTAAAAATTAAAGTCTACATCAAGCTTTTATTTAGTTTTACCAATCATGCTTTAGCTTTATTTTTAAAGCTACAGCAAAAACATTAAAGCAAAACTTTTTCTTATGTATTTTAGGCAAAAATGCTACATCATCTTTTTATAGGCTGTAGAATCTGTAAAATGAAAAAAATATCTATAATATCAAATAAATTATATAATCATAATAAAAACTTTTATAAATATTTTAATTTTGAATTTGAGTATTTTTTAATTATTAAGATATTTAAATAATATAAATATTATTTACATATCACATTTTAAATTTCAATAAATTTTTATAATTTATAAAAAAATTAATATAAATTATTTTAATTCATATAAAATAATAATTTTATATATACAACACATATTTCATATATTTTTTTTTTAAATATCTACAGCATGTAACTTATAGCTACAACAAATTTAACTACATCAAAAGTCTCAGCAGAAAAAGTCTACAGTAACAACTTTACAGCTACAACCAATTTATCTACAACTAAACATCTACAGCTAAAATTTTAAAGCCACAGTCGAACCAATCATCACCATTGTTCCAGTAATCGAACATCCCACTCCTTTGAAACATGATTGATAAGACTGCTTACGGTCATCTTTGGGTTTACTGCTGGGGCCCGGGCACGAGCCGGTCTAGCTGGCGTCAAAGGGATCCAACGATCCTCCCATACATTAATTTCATACCCTGAATGCACTTTGCTTCTGATGGCCAGAAGTAATAGCTTCCTCGCGGCAATAATACTCGTCCATACATACGATGGGGTATCTGCTGTGCCAATTCGCAACGGCGAACTCAGACGGTAATATCATCTCCGAAGCACTCTCACTACTAGTGAATCCGGAAATTGAACAAGACACCAAAGCTGTTTAGCTAGAAGAGCTAGATTAAATTTATGGATCATACGGAAACCAATTCCTCCCTCCTCTCGAGGTGCACACATTTTCTCCCATTTTGCCTAATGGATTCATCTTTTCGGAGGATTCGAGCTCCACCATAATTGTGCAATGACACTCGCTAGGTTCTCACATATCTCCAAAGGAAGTAGAAATCTGGACATGACATAGGTCGGAAGAGCTAACAATATCGATTTAATTAAAACCTCCTTTCCTTCCTTAGATAACCATCTATCTGTCCAGCCATTCACTCTATGTAGGAGCTTCTCTTTTAAGAAAGCAAATAATTTACACTTTGATCCACTGATGTCCTCTAGGATTTCTAAGTAGGAGCCCATCCCGCCTTCATTTTGTATACCAAGAGTATCCTTGATATGTTGTCTATCATTCGCTGGGATCCTTTTACCAAAGAGTATTGAGGAGTTGTCAAAATTAATACCTTGACCTGATGCTTTTTCATATTTCCTGACTACTTTCATAACTTCTTCACATTCACGGGACTCCGCCTTACAAAAGAAAAGGCTATCATCAGCAAAGAGAAGGTGAGATACCGAGGGGCTTGCGCAAGCGACTCGTATTCCCGTTATCTTCTCTTGATTCTCTGCTTGATTAAGAAGGCTAACGAGCGCTTCCGTGCATAGAATAAATATGAAAGGAGACAAAGGATCTCCTTATCGTAAACCTCTCCCACGGACAATGTTTCCCTTTGGTTCTCCATTCATGAGGACTTTATACTTGACCGAGGTGATGCATCGCATAATCCAGTCAATCCATATTTCTGAAAAATCCATCTTTCGCATGACTGCCTCAATGAATGACCACTCCATCCTATCATATGCTTTACTCATATCAGTTTTTATGGCCATTCGTTTAACCCGTCCTCCCGGTTTAGTTCTCAAAGCGTGAAACATTTCCTGAGCTATCATGATATTATCCGTAATTTGTCTTCCAGCAACGAAGGCTGACTGAGTCTCTGATATCCGCTGTGGGAGAACCTTTTTCAATCTTTAGCATAAGACCTTAGATATTATCATATAACTGACATTGCATATACTGATAGGTCTAAACTTTGTCATCTCATTCGGCTTCGTTGTCTTAGGAATTGAATAAATGTTTGTGTCATTCAGGCCATGTGCCATTGTTCCCTCGAAAAGAAACTGATTAACCATACGAGTTAAATCATCTTTGACAATATCCCAAAACTTCTGATAGAAAAGAGCTGTCATTCCATCCGGTCCTGGCGCTTTCTCTAGGTGCATAGCAAACAAGGCTAATTTGACCTTCCATTCAGTTACTGGAGCAGTGAGGTCATCATTTATTTCTCCAGTAATCGTAGGTGAGATCTCTGATAGCACATCAGCTATATCCTCTGGGTTGGAAGACTCAAATATTGGTCGGAAGTAACTAGTAGCAATGGCTACTAATCCTTCCTCATCCTCCACGACATTCCCATTTTCATCTAAGAGTTATGTTATCCTATTCCTAGCTCTTCTCTGCTTCACCAACACATGAAAATATTTTGAGTTCCTATTTTGAGGTGACCTGTGTAACCAGACCGGAATAGAACAACCAATAAAATTTAAAGAAGAATAGAGCAGTCTGATACCACTCAAATTACCCTAAGGAGTGTTACTCTCATCAAAAGAGGTTTAGATGTAGTACTTAAGGATCAAATCCACAAGGAGCTAGGGAACAATTAAATCTAGTGTTTATTAATTCTAAAGGTTGTAATGTTTTAAATAAAATAGCAATAGTAACTAGCGAGTAAATGATAAATGTAACTTAGGTTGGAAATGATATTAGATGCAGAGCCACCATTCAGGTGTTGGAGATTATAATTCCTATAGATGCCTAACTGTTGCATGCATGATATATTAGAGCTCATTCGCTTAACTCAGTGATCAGCTGTCGCATGTACCACTAGTTAACAGACTAGATTTTGTGTCTCACCGGTTAGATGCAGACACAAGAGAGTGTCGATCGATAGTCTATTAAGACGTCGACCGATACACTTTTGCCAACATCGATCGATTGTCAGTTGAGGACATCGATCGAGGGGTTCTAGCCAGGCCTATGCGCGAGTATGAAAATGCTCTACCAAGATTCTAAATTGGCGGTTAGCCCTCTCTAGCAATCCTAATAT